>NC_057810.1:701729111-702029111 GCF_018294505.1 Triticum aestivum | reverse complement strand
TGCGGCTAGCATTGAATGTCGTCCTCACGCATTCGTGTACGTGGATTCCCCGGACGAATGCGGGAGGAAATTTACGGGTTGCCGTTGGAGATGCCTTTAGGACTGGTCATGTATCCAATGGACAGGGGCGTCAGACCGCCTTGACTTACCGTTACATTATGTTGCACACCAAAGCACTGAGCGTATATTATGAAGATGCAAGATGCTAACATTCAGAGTTATGACGTAGCTACGAAGAAAATGATGGAGATAGTGCCAGATATTGCGAGCAAAAGCAAATTTAGGGACAGGAACTCGTCTGAGGACGGAGAGGAAAGCGCGCGTCATCCGAAACAGGGGTCAGCGGGATCAGGTGATTCAGGTTTAGAAAGGTTAACTCGGGCAAGGTTTTGAATGAACCATTTGGGTTCGGAGACCCACATCGAAAGTGACCAGCTGGGGACGAGACTTGCCTGCTCCCTCCCCGTACTCCCATCCGTACTCCCGCGTACGTGGCTTGATTTGGTTGGAAGAAAATAAGGCCCGACCCCACCCCCTGAAAATCAGTGGGGGAAGATGATTAGATTAGAAAAGAAAAAGAAAAAAGAACAGCCATAGGATAAAGTGGGAGCACGGATGGGAGCATGGGAAGGGAGCAGGCAAGCCGGATCCGACCAGCTGGTAGACTTACTACTGGTCGTCATAAATCAGCAAGTATAAAAAGGTCAATATTTTGTTCAGTCTGTCGTAAGCAAGGACATAAAAGCACGACATTCCCTGACAGGGGTGATGTACGGAAATCGATAGGGAAAACTGCCAGGTGCTCGCTTTGTGGCCTACCTGGACATTGGAAGAACACCTGCACTTCCGAAGATGATGACTAAGTTGTCTAATTGTTTGTTGTATGCAACTTAGAACATGCATGAGCTGATGGGTTGTGCTTTATTAGTTGGTAGTGCTTCCATGTTTTAAATGACGACTATATGTAATTTTAGGAACAATAATGACATATTTGAAAGTGCTAGTGCATTGGTAGACTGTTTTCCACGCTTGTGTACTAGCAGTACTACTATCTTATACTGTTGAATTGTTTCAGATTATACGGGAACAGCTCCAACCTTTGGAAAACAGGAAATGTATTGTATTTTTTTTAGGGGTAATCTTCCGAGCTTTATTAATGGTCAAAAGCCACAGTTTGGGGAATACAACTCGGATCATGAGAAGGCCTAGCCACATGGCGTCTTGGGCCTAAAGAATGAGCAAATTTTGCTAAACTGTGTGTTTCAGTGTTTGAATCACGACTTTTATAAGTAAAGCTACACATAAAATAAGAAGCTCTCTGCTGAATTTCCTTGCTCACCGATCACCGTACTGTATCTTCCTCGATTACCATTGATTATATCACACATAAACCTGGGAATAGTTTGGATCAAACCTTAGTTTTTGGTTTGGTTTTTGATTTGGTCTCACTAGTTTGGTCTCTACTGGATTTAGATAGACAAACAATTCGGTTCGGTTTGGGTTGTGGCTAATAACGGATTGGATAGGTTTGAGTTGGGTGCAGACTTATGGGTTGAAAACTGCTGCAAACTATGGTTTCAGACCGGATTGATGGATTAGTCTCAAGCGAAGGTCCAAATGCCACCGCCTTCCCAGCACGCTCAGCCGCTTCTCGTCAATCTATCCATCATCCAGCCCAAGCTTCGTCTCCACTGCGCACTCGTGCCATGGACGCCTCTTACTTGGGAGAAAATGATCTTGACTTGGACCTGCTGCACCTTCATGACCACGCCGATGACAAGGGTGACATCCATGACCACGCCGACGCTGGCGTAGAACCTAGGATGTTGGGAATAAGCCATGACCGGCATGGTGGCGACCGGCATGCGTGTGCGCTAGGAGCGGTCCATGCAGGCCACAGGCGCGTGTGTGCGTTTGTCCGTGTGTATGTACGCCAGGAGCGATCCGTGCAGGACACGGGCGCGTGTGTGCGTGTGTCGAGAGCGTGCCGTGGGCATCGGGTGCGCGAGCCAGCCGCGTCGAGTGCATGCATGCGCTTCGGGCGCGCGAGCCGTGGAGCGCGGGACGTGGTGAGTGTGCGAGTGGGGTGCGTCGAGAGCGCGGCATGGCACATGAGTGCACGCACGTATAAGTCCCCCTCCCTCCCGTGTATTGTACCAAACGAATTGTACCAAGCGAATCGAGTTCGTGCTCGAGGAGAAAAACAGAAAAACCGTCGGTGCGGCAAGGTGTTTGTCCGTGACCAAATTCTCTGTGTCCATTCTCCCGCCATATCTTGTTGTCTCCGGTGATCGCCGGTGCGCTGTGAGTCCGTTTTTGCACTGTGAGTCCGTTTTAGCTAACATAGGAGGCGCAGTGACCAACACACCATGAGCAAACGATCATGAACCTGAACAGCAACTGCCTTCTTCAGGTTTGTTTGTATCCAAGTTCCAACAACCGAGCTGCAGATATTCACTAGTCAGTTACACGGTTGTTGTGCTTTTGTCCATGGTTTGAGTTTGTGGGTTTAATCCAAAACATGAAAAAAGTTTGAGCTGGATTGGATGGAAAATACGTATAGTTTGGTTTGGTGTAGATTATAGCTACAAGTTTTTGGTTTGGATTGGTTTGGATGCTGGAGCTATACTCGTACAGTTTGGACTGGTTTTGGCCTGGATGTCAAACTATTCCCAGGTTTAATCACACACCACTTGCTTAGAATCAGATGCACCATCCGCTCTATGTTTAGATCTTCCGCTGGGGAGAAAGCTTCCCTACATGCGATCGCCTCAAGTGTAGCCGGGTCTAGGACTCCCTGTACAACCAGTGTTGAGCTCCCAAGGAAGTTTCCATGATCATCCCTGCATACGGCCACTACAGCACCTCCCGTCGCCGGGAGTGACAATCCTGCATCGACATGCATTTTAGCAACACCAGCCGGGGGTGCCTTCTGGCTTCTATTTCTTCCCATCGATGGGTTCCCGCCGGTCACTTGAGCTTGTTTCTTCTCTTTTAGTTTCTAGATCAGCCAACTATCTTTTTATGAATGCATGTCTGCCCCGTGTACTTTGAAAGATACCTTCTTGGATGACTTTCCTCCTTGAAGACCAAATCTCCCACATTGTAACTGCTATCCTTGATGAATTCCATATGAGGCAGCGATTCAATCAATGAAAAATAACCAGCACTTCGCATTCGGCTCCGCAGTGGCAATAAGATGTTCCAGCCGATTCATCATCAGCAAATGCCCAAGTACACCGCGCCACCATGCACTCCAAAAGCGAGTCTCTCCACGAGTCCATTCCCCCACAATCGCATGAACTCGAATTTGTCATATGCCTCTAAGATCGCACATCTTCAGTATGTATAGAGTGTTTTCATAGCATCTTCCACGTATTGTAGAACGGCATATACAAGGCTCACGTCAAACGGGGCCGTGGGCCACGGACGTGCATCAGTGGCATTTCCTCTAGCCAACTTGGTAGACAAAATTGACTTGTACTTGAGAATACTCCACCTGGTTGTAGATTACCACTTGCCAGGCTCCCGCAAGGACCATTTTTGTGCCCAGACAGCGTGCTCAAGTGAGGTGCCCAGCCATTGTCATGAGTTGGCGCTCCCTCTCAATTTTGTTTTTTATTTAGCGTATGTGTTTTATTTCGGTGGTCTTTTTCTGGATTTTTTTGGCTTTTCTTCTTGATTTCCCTGGGTTTTGAATAGATTGTTTTGTCGAGTACAGATGTGATCCTTTAAAAAGGAAAAAAAATATTATGCTTTCACGAGAAACACATATTTGCGTCTTATGAAAACATGGATTTGCTTCTGCAAGAAACACGGTTGTGCTTTTCAGAAGAAAATTGTTCTTTCCATGTGCTTCTCAAGAAAAGAAGTTTGTGCTTTCATGAGAAGCATATACTTGTTCCGCGAGAAGCACATTGTGCTTGTTAAAAAAGAAAAAAATGTGTGCTTCCATGAGAAGCACATATTTGTTTCCGCAAGAAGCACTCGGGGGAAAAAATAAATTTTGCTTCCATGAAAAACATAAATTTGCTTCTCGTGTAAACATAGATTTGTTGTCGCGAGGAGCATAGCTTTGCTTCCCAAAAAGGGGAAAAGATGAAAAATCACAATCGTGCTTCCAGCCTCTAGTTTTTTCTTCCAGTTTTTCTATTTATTTCTTATGGTTGCCAGTTTTTTTTGTTTATTTATGTTTTTTATTTCCGTTATTTCAGGTATCCTTATTTTTTCCCATGAAACCTATTAACATGTGATCTAGTTCAAAGATTTCCCCGTGAGAAATCCAATAGTTAAAATGGTTCTAGATTGGACGCATGGTCGAGAGATATTTTTTGAATAATATAATCAAAAAAAAACTCTGAGGTTGTCTTTTGCACAAAGGACGATAGTGATATCAGCAAAATGCTAACTGTGCATTCTACGGCAATATTGCCCCTGATTCGCACATCATAGCGACCTATGGGACTGCATTAGGTTGTCCAGTTGGTAGATGCACTACAAACTACAGAAAGTTCGTGAACCGGTTTTCTTTAGTCTTTTGTGTTTCTTTACTGATTTTTCTGGTTTCCTTTTTATTTTTCATTCTTTCTGCTTCTTTCTCATGTTTATTTTATTCAAAAATTCACCCCTTTCAGAAAAATGTTCGTGTTTACAAAAAAAGTTCATAATTGGAAAAAACAATGTTTGGAAATTGAAACATGTTCAGGATTTTAAAATTGTGTTCATAGATTCAAAAAAAGTTCATATTTCAAAAATTGTTTAAATTTCAGAATCTTCTCTTTTCCAAAATAGTTCACAGATTCAAAAAAAATGTTCAGGAATTTTAATATTTGGATTTTTCTCAAAAATATTCCCAATTTTAAAATGTTCACTTTTTGTGAATTTCTTTTTCAATTTTGTCAAAGGAACTGTCTGTGTTTCCAAAGAACGTTCTTGGTTTTATAAAAATGTTCACAAACTTCATTTTTTTTTCACCTTTTTCGAATGCTCTAGTATGTTCGCTACGCTACCCTGCAAAAGAAAAGAAAAAAAATATACTACAAGCGCCAATGGGCTGGCCGCCCGCTGTGCAGTTGGACGCAGCAAGCGTCGAATAGGCACCAAACGGCATTTCTCCCTTTGTCATCTTTGCCAACCTCCCAGTATTTACACTGGATTTACGTACCATGCACGTCTCCGCGATTCCTTGGTACAGCAGCTTCCCATCATCCTCCTGATCTCATTTACTCCAGCTGCCTTCAAGTACCGCGCGCCTCCATTCTCCAGCTGCCTTCTATATATACGTCTCTCTGTTGGAGTTCACAATTCCACATCACATTACACCATGGACGGGCCGGCCGCATGCGAGATCGAGCGCCTGCCGGAGGACCTCCTGGTGCACGTGATCTCGCTCACGTCGCCGGCGGACGCCTTCCACGCCACCGCCGTGTCCCGGGCCTTCCACGCCGCCGCCGAATCAGACACCGTCTGGTCCCGCCTCCTGCCGCGCGACCTCCCACAGTTCGCCAAGAGGGAGCTCTCCCCCGCAAGCCGCCGTCGACCAAGAAGGGGATGTTCCGGCGCCTCTCCGGCGAACCAGCCCTCCTCCCGGCCAAGTACGTGGTACGTGCGTGCGTTACTCCTCGAATGCAACCCTTCACACATCGATTAGTTTGTCGCCTGGCTTAAATATCGCCCTGTGTTCCTACGTGCTGTACGTTGCAGCGCATGCAGCTGGACAAGGCCACCGGCGCCAAGTGCTTCACGCTCTCTGCCAGTGCGCTGCAAGCTAATAATCATGACGCGGTTCCTCCTGGAGAGGACATTGTTTTCCCTTGTAAGAAAGCCGACGGTTGGATGGAGGTGGAGCCTGGTGAGTTCCATAATGAGGGAGGTGACGGCGAGGTCTCCATCAGCTTGACCGAGACAACAACAGCCAAGAGTGGCCTTATTGTCTGGGGCATTGTGATAAGAAGTAAGCAACAAAGGCGAGTAAGGCTGTAGCATTGGGTACCCTATCCCATGTGAGAGCTAGAAGTGAGAATTTATTCAATTAATTTTTGTTACATAGAATGAGGCCGAAACTCTTACTCAATAAGTGATATTTTGTTCTGAATGTAGTTAGATGTATTTTTATTATGAAATGAGTAGAGAACTGATTCATTATAAAGAGAAGAATAAAACTCTTACTCAATGAGAATGAGGCCGAAACTCTTACTCAATAAGCCTTTTCGGAGCTCCCTTATAAAGAGAGGAATAAAACCGATTCATTATGAAACAACACACAATATTATATAGTACGTTCGTCCTGAGATGGGAATGTTCCATGTAAGTCATTTATAGTACCTTCATTAGCAGCGGCGGGGGAGTGAACTCTAACTAATCCAGTGCGGTGATAAGCGCATTCCCCCGTATAATCCGGCCAACACTACGCCATTATTTTTGAGCGAACGCCCCACTACAAGGAAGCCGCTGCCGTCTCCGGTACCATTCACATGTGATCTCACTCATGTCGCCAGGGGACGCCTTTTGTGCCACCGTCGCCTTCCATGCCCTCCGTGCCACGGTCGAGTCCGACGACTTTTGGTCCACTTTCTACACCACGAACTTCCATGGCTCGCCAAAGGCAAGCTCCCCCTCTCGCCAGTGTCGTTCAAGTAGGGCTGTTCGTGCACATCTCCCGCCCACCCGCCCTCCTCTGGCACAAATGGTACTCATTCTTGAAGCTTGAAGCTTCAGTTCAGTGAAATTTACTGTCACATTCTCTTGCTACAAGCCTGCAACGTACATGCTGAGCTTGTAGTTAGATCGGGTTACCAGTGCCGATTGCTTCACTATTCCGGCTAGCGTGCTGCAGTCTCCCATGCAGGGAGACAAGAACTGGATCCATGTTGGTTTAGTTTCTTATGGCTACGGTACAAGAGGCAACATGTTCAATAATTTCAATTTCCAGCAATATATATTTTCATACTAAAAGCCTTAATTTTGTCTAAAACTTACTCATCATGTATATCCCTACGCGGCGTTTGACTGGTTCTCACATGTCGCTAAGCTCGGCAATATATTAAATCTGGAGATCTGTCGAAATGTGCAAAGCAAATTGCTCTGCCAAAACACAACCAAAGCAATATACATGTTGTCTAGCGAGGAACGTTCTTTGGGTTCGATTCCCCTGTTCCACAAAGCATATGTTCGTGTTGCTGGGATGGAGTCAATCCGGCAAGTTTGTTTGCAAGGCTGCGTCAAGGATGGGGACAGGGCCGATGAGCCGCCTCTGGGCTTGTTTGCTTGAGATGGATTTGCAGGGTATTGAGAGGGACTGAATCCCCTACAAGTCAAAATTGTTGGAGATCGTTGCAGAAAATAATTTTTTTTCTACTCATCACCAAGATCAATCTATGAAGTCATCTAGCAACGAGAGAGATAGGAGTGCATCTACATACCCTTGTAGGTCGCGAGCGGAAGCATTCAAGAGAACGGGGTTGATGGAGTCGTACTCGTCGTGATCCAAATCACCGAAGATCCTAGCGCCAAACGGACGGCACCTCCGCGTTCAACACACGTACGGAGCGGAGACGTCTCCCGCGCCTTGATCCAGCAAGGAGGAGGGAGAGGTTGAGGAAGAGAGCTCCAACAGTAGCACGACGGCGTGGTAGTGATGGAGAGGCAGCACTCCGGCAGGGCTTCGCCAAGCTTCTGCGGAGGAGGAGAGGTGTTGGGGAGGGGAGGGGCTGCGCCTTGGAGGTGTGTATGCAGCCCTCCCCTCGCCCCTCTATTTATAGGGGGAGGAGGAAGGGGGCCGGCCCCCCTCTAGATGAGATCTAGAGGGGGAGGGGGCGGCAAGGGGGGGGGGGGGGCTTGCCCCCCAAGCAAGGGGGGCGCCCCCCTTAGGGTTCCCCCCCAACCCTAGGCGCATGGGCCCAAGGGGGGATGCGCCCAGCCCACTAGGGGCTGGTTCCCTTCCCTCTATGGCTCATGAGGCCCTCCGGGAGAGGTGGCCCCTCCCGGTGGACCCCCGGAACCCTTCCGGTGGCCCCGGTACAATATCGGTATGACCCCGAAACTTTTCGATGACCGTATTACAACTTCCCATATATAAATCTTCACGTCCGGACCATTCCGGAACTCCTCGTGACGTCCGGGATCTCATCCAGGACTCCGAACAACATTCGGTAATCACATACAAGTCTTCCTAATAACCCTAGCGTCACCGAACCTTAAGTGTGTAGACCATATGGGTTCCGGAATCATGCAGACATGACCGAGACAGCTCTCCGGCCAATAACCAACAGCGGGATCTGGATACCCATGTTGGCTCCCACATGTTCCTCGATGATCTCATCGGATGAACCACGATGTTGAGGATTCAAGTAATCCCGTATACAATTCCCTTTGTCAATCGGTACGTTACTTGCCCGAGATCCGGTTGTCGGTATCCCAATACCTCGTTCAATCTCGTTACCGGCAAGTCACTTTACTCTTTATATAATGCATGATCCCATGACCAACCACCTGGTCACATTGAGCTCATTATGATGATGCCGAGTGGGCCCAGAGATACCTCTCCGTCATACGGAGTGACAAATCCCAGTCTCGATTCATGTCAACCCAACAGACACTTTCGGAGATACCTGCAGTGTACCTTTATAGTCACCCAGTTACGTTGTGACGTTTGGTACACCCAGAGCACTCCTACGGTATCCGGGAGTTACACAATCTCATGGTCTAAGAAACTGATACTTGACATTAGAAAAGCTTTAGCAAACGAACTACATGATCTTGTGCTATGCTTAAGATTGGGTCTTGTCCATCACATCATTCTCGTAATCATGTGATACCGTTATCAATGACATCCAATGTCCATAGTTAGGAAACCACGACTATCCGTTGATCAACGAGCTAGTCAACTAGAGGCTCACTAGGGACATGTTGTGGTCTATGTATTCACACATGTATTACTGTTTCCGGTTAATACAATTATAGCATGAACAATAGACAATTATCATGAACAAGGAAATATAATAATAATCATTTTATTATTGCCTCTAGGGCATATTTCCAACAGTCTCCCACTTGCACTAGAGTCAATAATCTAGTTACACTGTGATGAATCGAACACCCATAGAGTTCTGGTGTTGATCATGTTTTGCTCGCGGAAGAGGTTTAGTCAACGGATCTGCGACATTCAGATCCGTATGCACTTTGCAAATATCTATGTCTCCATCTTGAACATTTTCACGAATGGAGTTGAAGCGACGCTTGATGTGCCTGGTCTTCTTGTGAAACCTGGGCTCCTTGGCAAGGGCAATAGCTCCAGTGTTGTCACAAAAGAGAGTGATCGGCCCCGACGCATTGGGTATGACTCCTAGGTCAGTGATGAACTCCTTCATCCAGATTGCTTCATGCGCTGCCTCCGAGGCTGCCATGTACTCCGCTTCATATGTAGATCCTGCCACGATGCTTTGCTTGCTGCTGCACCAGCTTACTGCCCCACCATTCAAAATATACACGTATCCGGTCTGTGACTTAGAGTCATACAGATCTGTGTCGAAGCTAGCATCGAAGTAACCCTTTACGACGAGCTCTTCATCACCTTCATAAACGAGAAACATATCCTTAGTCCTTTTCAGGTACTTCAGGATATTCTTGACCGCTGTCCAGTGTTCCATGCCGGGATTACTTTGGTGTCTTGCAACCAAACTTACGGCAAGGTTCACATCAGGTCTGGTACACAGCATGGCATACATAATAGACCCTATGGCCGAGGCATAGGGGATGACACTCATCTTTTCTTTATCTTCTGCCGTGGTCGGGGATTGAGCTGAGCTCAATTTCACACCTTGCAACACAGGCAAGAATCCCTTCTTGGACTGGTCCATATTGAACTTCTTCAATATCTTGTCAAGGTATGTGCTTTGTGAAAGACCTATGAGGCGTCTCGATCTATCTCTATAGATCTTGATGCCTAATATATAAGCAGCTTCTCCAAGGTCCTTCATTGAAAAACACTTATTCAAGTAGGCCTTTATGCTGTTCAAAAGTTCTATATCATTTCCCATCAAAAGTATTTCATCCACATATAATATGAGAAATGCTACAGAGCTCCCACTCACTTTCTTGTAGACGCAGGCTTCTCCATAAGTCTACATAAACCCAAACTCTTTGATCATCTCATCAAAGCGAATGTTCCAACTCCGAGATGCTTGCACCAGCCCATAAATGGATCGCTGGAGCTTGCATACCTTGTTAGCATTCTTAGGATCGACAGAAACTTCCGGCTGCATCATATACAGTTCTTCCTTAAGATAGCCGTTAAGGAATGCCGTTTTGACGTCCATTTGCCATATCTCATAATCATAGTATGCGGCAATTACTAACATGATTCAGACAGACTTCAGCTTCGCTACGGGAGAGAAAGTCTCATCGTACTCAACCCCTTGAACTTGCCGATAACCCTTAGCGACAAGTCGAGCTTTATAGATGGTAACATTACCATCCGCGTCCGTCTTCTTCTTAAAGATCCATTTGTTTTCTATCGCTCGCCGATCATCGGGCAAGTCTGTCAAAGTCCATACTTTGTTTTCATACATGGATCCTATCTCGGATTGCATGGCTTCTAGCCATTTGTTGGAATCTGGGCCCGCCATCGCTTCTTCATAGTTTGAAGGTTCACCGTTGTCGAATAACATGATTTCTAGGACAGGGCTGCTGTACCATTCAGTAGTAACTTGATCCGAAGTACCTTGATCATCATCATTAACTTCCTCTCCAGTCGGTGTAGGCACCACGGGAACATCTTCCTGAGTTGTGCTACTTACCGGTTCAAGAGGTAGTACTTCATCAAGTTCCACCTTCCTCCCACTTACTTCTTTCGAGAGAAACTCTTTCTCCAGAAAGGACCCATTCTTGGCAACAAAAATCTTGCCTTCGGATCTTAGTTAGAAGGTATACCCAATGGTTTCCTTAGGGTATCCTATGAAGACGCATTTTTCCGACTTGGGTTCGAGCTTTTCAGGTTGAAGTTTCTTGACATAAGATCGCTTCCCCAAACTTTTAGAAACGACAGCTTAGGTTTCTTTCCAAACCATAATTCATACGGTGTCGTCTCAATGGATTTAGACGGTGCCCTATTTAAAGTGAATGTAGCTGTCTCTAAAGCGTATCCCCAAAATGATAGCGGTAAATTGGTAAGAGACATCATAGACCGCACCATATCCAATAGAGTGCCACCATATCCAATAGAGTGCGATTACGACGTTCGGACACACCGTTACGCTGAGGTGTTCCAGGCGGCGTGAGTTGTGAAAAAATTCCACATTTCCTTAAGTGCGTACCAAACTCGTGACTTAAATATTATCCCCCACGATCTGATCGTGAGAACTTTATTTTTCTGTCACGTTGATTCTCTACCTCATTCTAAAATTTCTTGAACTTTTCAAAGGTCTCAGACTTGTGTTTCATCAAGTAAACATACCCATAGCTACTCAAGTCATTAGTGAGGGTGAGAACATAACGATAGACATCGTGAGCCTCAACGCTCATTGGACCGCACATATTAGTATGTATAATTTCCAATAAGTTGGTTGCTCGCTCCATTGTTCCGGAGAACAGAGTCTTGGTCATTTTACCCATGAGGCATGGTTCGCACATGTCAAATGATTCGAAATCAAGAGACTCCAAAAGTCCATCTATATGGAGCTTCTTCATGCGTTTGACACCAATGTGACCAAGGCGGCAGTGCCACGTATATGTGGGACTATCATTATCAATCTTACATCTTTTGGTATTCACACTATGAATATGTGTAACATCACGTTCGAGATTCATTAAGAATAAACCATTGACCAGCGAGGCATGACCATAAAACATATCTCTCATATAAATAGAACAACCATTATTCTCAGATTTAAATGAGTAGCCATCTCGTATTAAACGAGATCCAGATACAATGTTCATGCTTAAAGCTGGCACTAAATAACAATTATTGAGGTTTAAAACTAATCCCGTAGGTAAATGTAGAGGTAGCATGCCGACGGCGATCACATCGACCTTGGAACCGTTTCCCGACGCGCATCGTCACCTTGTCCTTCGCCAGTCTTTGCTTATTCCGCAGCTCCTGTTTTGAGTTACAAATATGAGAAACCGCACCGGTATCAAATACCCAGGAGCTACTACGAGTACTGGTAAGGTACACATCAATTACATGTATATCACATATACCTTTGGTGTTGCCGGCCTTCTTGTCCGCTAAGTACTTGGGGTAGTTCTGCTTCCAGTGTCCGCTTCCCTTGCAATAAAAGCACTCAGTCTCAGGTTTGGGTCCATGCTTTGGCTTCTTCCCGGCAACTGGCTTACCGGGCGTGGCAATTCCCTTGCCGTCCTTCTTGAAGTTCTTTTTACCCTTGCCTTTCTTGAAACTACACTACTAGGAAAAGGCCTACTAGTGACACACCAGTTTTACGTACTAATGGTGCACTACTGGTGCGCCACTAGTATCATGTCACTAGTATTATATACTAATGGCGCACCACGCCGTGCGCCATTAGTATAGAGCAACATGCGCCATTAGTATGCCTCCCAGGGGGCCATATTTACCCATGTGCTTTGGCACACTAATGGCACACTGTGGGGTGATGCGCCATTAGTATCCTTTGGCATACTAATGGCGCACTGTGGGGTGATGCGCCATTAGTATTAATATTAGGTTTTTTTACTTTTTTGATTTTTGCACAGGTTACAAAATATATTATTGGAAAGAATATAGACAGGACCACACAACAACAGCAGATTCATCGAATACAATAGAAGATTAGTCTCCGAATACAATTCATCACATTAGTCTCCGAATTCAAAAGACCGAACAAAGATAGAACATTACAAGTCTCGAGACCGCGAGTAGCGAGTTTGTCTTCACATTACACGTCGATATCGACCATCTAAACTACCATCACATAGAAGAGAGTTGCGGTCATCACGATGAGCATCATCGCGATGAAACTGGTCTTCATCCGGTTCCTCCAGCGCTCCCTCCTCTCTCCCGCTAGATAGCGGGCGTATCTAGATTCCGCCTCCGCCCTAGTGGTGTACCCTTTGTAACTGTTACCGCTGAAACGGTGAACCTGTCTCTGACACTCCTCCCAGTCGTCGTAGACTCCGGGAACCTTACCCTTGTACACGACATACGACGGCATCTCTATGCACAAGCCAAACAACAGACAATACATAAGCAATATATAAGTATGCAACAAAAGGATCGGAAGAGAAAAGCAAGACATTAGTAGCACGATTCATGGTCCTACTAATAAATAGCATCGATTACATCTAAGTTGAATGACTGTCCAAACCAAAGAGACATACAAGTTCATTAAAGTTTAATTACAACATGAGCTAATTGATGTTTCAGAACTACAAATAGAATCACTACTTTCGACTCGACTCATGGGACCGGAGCGTGGACGAAGTTGCCGTCTTTCGTGATGGTCATGAAGTCGCGGGCATTGTCAGCTTGCATTTGTAGCGTTGTGTCTATCTCACTGTTGGACTGTTGATCTCTGAGGTAGAACTGCCCCGAGGTACGAAGGCCATCTTGATGGATGATTTCTGCAAACTCCGACTGGATGCGAAAGAATTCTTGTTGGAGGTCCACGTCCTGGATTGCCGCCAAGCTTGCGGCCCAATCTTTGAGATTATTTGGTAGCAGAAGGTGATTATGGTCCCGTACGATCGCCCGCATGTGATGGAGGGCGTAGTAGGCATCCTTCTGACCGTCAGGAGGCTGCTTGACGCAGGGGAACGTCGTATTGTGGGTGAACACGTGCCTACCGTACCTACGAACTGGCCTCTTAAAGGTGCCTCCAGATGTGGTGTAGCCGGGGAGAGCATCATCAAGAACTTTCTTGATATTTGTGTAGTCTATCTTGGAGTCACGGTCTGGGTCAAAATACGTGGCCATGGAATATTTCGGGCTTAAGAGGATGAGTGTGCAATGTGTGTCACTGCACAGAACACGGAATGTTAGAAAAAAAAAGAACGATCGAAATCTAAGAAATCATATGTTACGGGGCGGTGAGGGGATGACTTACTCGGGAAAGTAAGGCACGAGAAAGTTATCCTTATCTGGGTTTGCCAGAATGACGCCTTCGAGTTGTGAACTCGCGACTTGCCGGTCCCCAGCGCTGCCCAAGATCTTGGCACGCATATAGAAGGGGTTGACTATCACGATGTCCGGGGTCTTGTCTCGAATGATCCGCATCAAACCGCAGGATGATCGTACCCCCGATGGCGCCATCCACAAAGCCCTTGCCCTCTGGCACCTTGGCCACGAAAACCGGGTATGCCACATCATTCTGGGAGAGACGCCGCTTCTCCAAAGAAAGAACGCTGTCATGCAGACTCCGCATAGCACCGGTTGCAGCATTGAGCATATTTAGGTGAAGGTGGCCCGTCCTGAGCACGGATCGTACTCGGTGCCGGCTGGCTCGCACCGGCGCCCTTGTTAGTCTTTCGTTTCCATCCCTTCTTCTTGATCTGCTGTAATGGGATCGAGTTCTGCTCACAGACCGCCTTCTTGAGCGTGTTGGGGCTGATAATATTCCGCACCTCGGCTATCTGAGGCTCGGTGAAGGCGGCAGCTGGAGGCGTCTCCTAAGAACTAAACGCCGGACGACGCCTGTTGCAATTGGGTTTCTCCGCGGTACCAGCTAGATCGCGGTCGTCTTGGTTGGGTTCTTGAGAAGGAGGACCGTAGAACTCGTCACCATACCCATGTTCGGCAAAGTACTTATCGACGTTGGTAAATGTACCATCGTCGTTGTCGTCGTCGTCCGGATCCTGTGCCATATGCATGTCTGGATCATGTGCCATAGGGATGTCCGGCATGTCCGGTAGCGTTGCGGCATTCTTGCCATGGCTTGGCGCCGGCACAACTGGCGGTCTTGTCTGTGGGGTGGTGTCCCCCGGCCCCAAATGAATATGGCTCTTCGGCCAAAGCAGGGGCCAGTTTACGCAGGCGCTGAGGGTCATCTCATCTTCTTCGTCAGCCCCAGCGGGTCGAATCGGAGGTAACAACTCATCGCATCGTGGCAGCACCCGAACCAGTTCAACCCTATACACTATGGGTGGCATCGAATTACCGTGGAACACAGGGTTGCCCGGTTGAACGATTCTGCCCTTGGTGACATCGACCAACTCACCGCCCACGAAGTGCAGGAGAGTGCAAGGAACGTCGGCGGCGCCCTGTGAAAACATGTAGGGCGTCAGGGATGCCCAGTCAAAGGCAAGGATATGAAGTCATTGGCCGAGAGGCTTAGTTACCGTGATGCCGTCGAGCTCGGCTAATGTCGAGGCACCGCCAACGGCGGGCGTGTAACTGACGGAGGGGCCGCTTGCTGGTGAGGTGCTGGCCGGCGTACACCCGGGTGCATTAAGCTCCAATGCCCGTGCCGGCACCGGAGACATGAATACCGCCTCTGCCGGAGACACCAATGGCGTCGCCTGCGCGTTGTGCGAGTTGCTGGCCATGAAGCTGGGAACCGGGGGAGGCCCCTGTTGGCCGCCCGCTATCCACGTCGTCAGCCCCTGAATCAAAGTAGGCACCATGGTGGTGAGCGTCGTTCCTAGTTGTTGTTTCACTTGCTCTTGGATAATCTCCGGAATCCGTGCCTCTTGTGCCTTGAGTGCTTCAACCTCGCGTGATTGGCTTTCCGAGCTGGTCTTTTTCTCCTTTCGCCCACCAGCGGTAATACTATGATGACCATTTTGTGGACAAGCCTTTGCCGGCCACACGACCAGCTGACGACGGGTTACTGAGCTTATCCTTGTTTTTCATTATGTTCAATGCCCTATTTAAAGGGTGTCGAAAGGGGAGCTCTGAGACGACCCCGCGCTACTGCTTTCAGTTTCCTGCGGAAGGAACGTGAACCATTTAGAAATAATGGAGATTAATTAGAATGCAACCATATGGAGCTAATTACGCAGGGGTGTATTCCTTGCCAGAACAAGCTCAAGCGCCCCCGTCTTCGGATCCGTGGTAAGCTCCTTTGTTACCGGTTCCTCCTTGTACCGGGCCCTGACATAGTTCCTGGTTTGCTTGTCACGGTATTTCTCAAAGCAGGGCGGTAGGCCTTGCTCGGCACGCTCCGCGTCCTCGTTGTCCCATATAGGCTCTGCCACTCTGTAACCGCCGGGACCGAGTTGGTGGACCCCTAAGTTCAACTCCCGCATTTCTTTCCCCCACTGACTGGATTCGGAGGTTGCGCTGCTCTCGCACTTGATCTTGAACTCCTTGTAGTCATCTTCGCTGATCAAAGGATATTTCGCCTTGATCTTCTCATAACTATCATGTTTTTCAATCATTGCATTCACCATGCTTCTCCAAGTAGACAGGGTCGTGCTCATCCTCGTAAGGGCGGCACAGTTCACTTTATTCCCTGAGAGGCGTGTGTTTGCAAAGTTAGCGGGGAACTTGTATCATTCGTGCAGCTTCGTGAAGAGGAGGCTGCGCAAATTCCCTCGGTCCTTATGCCTTAGGTTCTCGGTGTTGATAGAGACGGTGCTCCGGAGAATGCACACAAGCTGAACCGAGTACCCCTTGACTAATTCTTTGGGCGCCGTTGGATGCCCGTCGGAGTTCACTTCAGTAAATTCCTCCTTGATGGTGCCGAGCACGCTCGGGCGCCGGTCCTTCTGTTGCCTCTTCGGTTGGCTGCCATCTGTGTGTGCGCCGCCATCATCAGTGGTGGCATCCTCGGTGGCACCATCAGTGGTGTCATCCCCGACGCCACTAGGGGTTGTGTAGTCAGGATCGGTGTCTTCCGCGGCGTCCTCATAGCGGTGAGGTTCTTCCTCGATCTCCTGGGACAGCTCCCAGAAATTGCTTGCCTCCTGAACCGCTGGCCTCATCGTTGTGGACCATGTTTCGCTCTAAATAGGAAAAAAGTTTGGTCAAAAAGTTGGTTATTGTGAAGGAACAAGATCATGGTCTCATCATTTAGGGTTTGTCGACACGAGGCATCCTAAAAGCTAAGCTTTTGTCATTTAGGGTTTGTCGATGCCGAGGCACCCTAAAAGCCTAAGCGTACATCATTTAGGTTCTCATCGACACCGAGGCACCCTAAAAGCCAAGGTTTCATCATTTAGGGTTTGTCGATGCCGAGGCACCCTCAATGCTACGTTAAGTTTTCATCATTTAGGGTTTATCGGTGCCGAGGCACCCTAGGTTGACGGATATATATTGATATCTTCTAATAATATACCCTATCAAGAAAAGGGAAGGAGGATTCTTAGTTGGGCCTAATCACTTGGCTCTATTGCCACCTATGGCAGTTGCTTTTTCGTCTGTCCACACATGAATTCGTCATACGCGTTTAATGCAGCAAGAATAAAGGGGCAGTTGATCCTAATTAATTTAAGTACTAAGATACCCCGACCCATGCATTAGTCGCAAGTACCCCATATGTCCTATTTTTAGCAAAGTCATGCTAAAATTCACGGAAAATTTCAGCATGACCTTTGCTGAAAATAGGACATATGGAGTACCCGAATTTGCCAGAATGGAAGTTAATTGACATTCCGGCAAACTCAAGGGCCTCTCGGGGTACAACAGTAGCATCACAAGTTGACAAAATTCCCAAGTAGTACAGGAGCAACATCACAAGTAGTACCAATGAACATATAGTCCAGCAAGTTGAAAAGGTTGAAGTTCTCAGCATGAAGTAAACACGAGTATCCAGAATAGTTATTTGCTTGATCTCAAGTTTGACATATACGATAGTGATAGATGTAAGGAGCAGAACAATGCCAAAGCCACAACCTCAAATCAGGAACAAATAAAAACACAAACTACAAATTGATGCGATCTAAATATATTTTTCCCTTACAACAAAATAGCACTATGATTTACAATGTAATTATTCTGAAAATAACACTGTGATTACTCTAAAATTACACTGTAAATAAAATGGAATTACATTCATGAAGCTGCTATAAACTTAGATGCAATATTGCACAAAACATAGAAAAACAGAAGAAATGGTTTTAAAATGGATGCAAATACTACCCAAGAAAGACAAACCACAAAGAATAGGGTTCCAAAATGCTTGCAGAT
Organism: Triticum aestivum; assembly: GCF_018294505.1. Lineage (NCBI taxonomy): Eukaryota > Viridiplantae > Streptophyta > Magnoliopsida > Poales > Poaceae > Triticum > Triticum aestivum. Next base: position 702,011,029 of record NC_057810.1, on the reverse strand, counting down.
CCAACATAGAGAAACCCCTAGGGAAAAAATTGGATTGAAAATTTGATTGTGATTTAGTGTAAATACACTGGAAAAAATAATGTAATTAACCTGCACTGCAATTGCAGTGATTATAAAACTAGCAATCTCAGAGTTACAGTAAAAGTTGCAATGCTATTACCCATGGAATTATACTGTAACAACACTGTAGTGTCACTGCTCTATAATTTCAATGGAACTAGAGTTATGAAGCTGTTGTAACTTAGATGCAGTTACTACCTAAAAACGCACACCATATAGGAAAAAGCCAGCAGAATCAGAAATCACAAGTCAAGGGCTCCAGCCTCCAGGCCATCAGCGAGTAAATCGACAGGGCAATTGAGTTTTGAGTCCAGCGCTACATCCACGCACCGACCACTAGAGCTGCAACATAATTGCCAGCAAAATCCACCGCTAAGACCACACATACACCTACATCACACACCAGGGAATCGAATGAAACCACCAGCTCTAGAAGAATCCCCACTACATCAAACCAGGCTGGACTACCGAATAGACCCGAAAAACATGTCGCCTCCACACCGCCTAGATTGACAAGGGATTTATGAGAGAACCACAGATCCACGTCGCCTCCAAGGATTTACTGGCTCTAGACACCAATTGTCGCTACCTGAATTTAACACTAGAAATTTCAGAGACTCAGAGCAATATTGGATTAATTTGCTAGGGTTTACATAGCCAAAGGCCACTGGCAGCTAGATCCCCTACAAGTCCTACCTGAAGTGAAAAGAATGATTTTTATTTTCAATTGCATGTGCTCAGTTTTGACTTAATTACAACATTATCAGTGACTTGAAGATGAAGAGGACTGCTATTTTTGTTCATAACCAAACTCTAGTCCCTTGAAATCAACTATGGAAACTGAACCAGCATTGCTACATAACATACTGGATTCTACAGCTAAACTTAAGGATACAAAATTAATTGCCATCAAATCAAACAATGATTTGCTCAGCAGCAAATCCAAATACTAGATGGAAATGGTCCAGAATAACACCAGGGAGGTACAATTTATGGTAGTATGTTTCATCATACTTGGCAACATCAGCAGGTCAGCAGCAAATTATTGTTGATACAGTAATTTTTTTACTATGGGGCATTATAATTCCTAGATCATCTTCAAGGGCTATGCAACAAATGTTGTTTAGGTCCAATTTTGCTGACAAGTTCGTATGTCTTCATGAATATTTTCATATTTATCTGCAAAATCATGGTACCCACTACCCAAAGGGCATTTCTACTTGTCCGCCTTAGCGGATTTTAATCGAATAGTTCATATGCGCCATGGAGTTTCAACAAGAACAAGAAACTGTCGCGGCCGATGTCAGTGCTGAAGACACGGCTATGGGCACGGAGAGCAGCAGGGGGGAGAGGGTAAGCTCACCGGGTGGCTCAAGGAGGCCGGCGAGAGCTTAGTAGCAGCAGAGGGTGGCGGTGCCCGAGGGGGAAGACGAGGGCGATGCAGCGGAGACGAGCTCAAGGCCGGGGTCGGGGAGGACGAAGCGGAGATTGTGGACTTGCCGCCGAGGTGCTGGGACGGCGATGGCCGCGGCTAACATGGCGGCAAGAGGGAAGACGAGGGCGATGCTGCGGAGACGAGCTCGAGGCCGGGGTCGGGGAGGATGAAGCGGAGCTCGTGGACTTGCCGCCGAGGTGCGGGGACGGTGATGGCTGCGGCTAACACGGCGGCGAGGCTCGGGATCTGGCGGAGAAGGCGAGCGGGGGAGAGGGCGAGAGGGCGAGCATGGTGGCGCGGCCGGTGGAGCGGGGCGGCGGAAGGAGGGGGCGCGCGTGAGGGAGGGAAGTGGATCTGGCGAGGGAGGGACGAAGGGATCGGGCGACTAGCTATAGGGGGAAGATTACTAATGGCGCACCCCCGAGCGGTGCGCCATTAGTATGTTTTTTTGATAGCAATGGCGCACCCCCGGGACGGTGCGCGATAAGTAATATTTTTTTATATAGCAATGGCGCACCAGCTAGAGGTACGCCATAAGTAATTTTTATTTTATTTTTTGTTGCGTCTAATAATTTTTTAGAAAATGAATATGAATATGAAACAATAATAATTTTTAATAAAAACAGTAATAATTTTTTTGAAAATATCATCAAATTTGTGGCGGCGGTGGATCGGGGAAGGGTGCGGGGGGTCGGCGGCGGCGGCCGGTGGAGCGGGGGAGGGTGCGGTGGGTCGTCGACGGTAGTGGAGCGAGGAAGGGTGCGGTGGGTCGGCGGCGGCGGTGGAGCGGGGGAGGGTGCGGGGGGTCGGCGGCGGCGGCCGGTGGAGCGGGGAAGGGTGCGGGTGGTCGGCGGCGGTGGCCGGTGGAGCGGGGGAGGGTGCGGTGGGTCGTCGGCGGCGGTGGAGCGAGGGAGGGTGCGGGGGGTCGGCGACGACGGCCGGTGGAGCAGGGGAGGGTGTGGTGGGTCGACGGTGGCGGTGGAGCGGGGGAGGGTGCGGTGGGTCATCGGCGGCGATGGAGCGGGGGAGGGTGCGGGGGGGTTGGCGGCGGCGGCCGGTGGAGCGGGGGAGGGTGCGGGGGGTCGGCGGCGGCAGCCGGTGGAGCGGGAGGGGTGCGGTGGGTCATCAGTGGCGGTGGAGCGGGGGAGGGTGCGGTGGGTCGGCGGCGGCGGTGGAGCGGGGGAGGGTGCGGGGGGTCGGCGGCGGCGGCCGGTGGCGCGGGGGGTGCTCGGCGGCGAGGGGGACCGGATCTGGCGAGGTGGGATAGCGATCGAGATGGAGGGGGATCGAGATCGAGTTTCCATGAAATTTAAAAAAAATCATGAGTTCAAAAAGTGCCCATGAAATACAATCGAGAAATGAAGGCTACAATTTAAATACAATCGATCTTAGCTAGCTATCTGTTCACAATCTTCTTGCCCTTATTTTCCGTAAATGGACTTCTTCTCTTGAACGGACGTCCTTTAGGTAGGGTGGTCCTGCTTCTTCTTGTGGTGTATGCTGATACTTCATCGTCGTCGTCATGTTCCATCTTCGGGTCGCCGTACTTGTTGAAGTCTTGCTCATTGGCGACTCCATCCATTCCGATGATCTTCCTTTTTCCTCTCCTCACGACAACACGACTGGGCTTTGGCGGGTCGATAATGAAGAAGCATTGGTCCACTTGGGAAGCCAGTACCCATGGCTCATTTGTCGCGGTGATGTTTGCGCCCGCGGTCTTGGATTTGGCTCCGGGTATAACCATGGTGGTGAAATACCGGTCTTATTTATGAAGTTCTTGGCCCATCTGACACGGAACATTGGGACCTTCTCTCTAGCGTAGCTCAGCTCCCAGATCTCCTCGATCCTTCCGTAGTATCTGTCCTTGTCGTTACCGGTGTAGGATTCCATCGTTACCCCGGAGTTCTGATAACCATCGCTCTTCATGTCCTTTCCCTCGGTGTAGAATGTGTAGCCGTTGATACCGTATGCCTCATACATCATCAGGTTGTGCTCGGCGCCCTGTGACAAGGCGAATATGAGTTGTTCTTTCGCGGAAGAATCCTCATGTAAAGGGTACGACAGAAGCTTCTGCTTGAACCAACGCGTGAAACATGAGTTGTGCGCTTTGATTATATCTCCGTCCGTCCTCTGTTGGCCTCGGTCATTGTACGTCTTCTCAATCAAGGTTTTGTGCTCTACCACCCAAGGATCGACCACGTCTATGTGTTGTAGCGCGACTAGGTTTTCTATTTCAAAGTCGGCGAGTCGACCCTCGAAGTCGACATGCATTTCGCGGCGACCCTCACGGTGACCCCATCCAGCAAGTCTGCCGAGGTGCCTGTTGACGGGCAGACCAACGGGGTTCTCGATGCCTAGATAATTCATGTAGTAGGAGATGCACTCTTCGGTCAGAAAGCCCCTGTCTATGCTTCCCTCTGGACGTGACATGTTGCGAACGTATCCTTTGATGACACCATTCATCCTTTCGAACGGCATCATGCTGTGCAGGAACATCGGCCCGAGTTGGATGATATCATCCACGATATGGACCAGCAGATGCACCATAACGTCGAAGAATGCGGGCGAGAAGTACATCTCAAGCTCGCATAGTATCACCACGATCTCTTCCTGTAGCCTTCTGAGTTGCCTCACGCCAACCGACTTCCGAGAGATGACGTCGAAAAAGTTGCATAGGCCAAATAGCATTTCACGGACGTGCGCGTCCATGATCCCACGGATTGCAACTGGAAGTATCTGCGTCATCAGCACGTGACAGTCGTGAGACTTCATCCCGCTGAACTTCTGCTTCGCTGGGTCTTGGTAACTGCTTATCGTCCCCGCGTAACCGTAAGGAAGTTTTACTCCTATGAGGCAGGTGAAAAACTGATCGATCTCCTCCTGACTTAGAGTGAAGCACTCGGGAGGGTAGTCATTTCCGGTCTTCTTGGCCTTTTTGCCTTTGCGACGACTTTTCGTGTCCTGCTTCACCTCATCATCATCATCATTAGCGTGAAGCTCCTCCCTGATGCCCATTGATTTCAAGTCTGCCCATGCTTTCGGCCCATCTTTGGTCTTCTCTGGCATGTTGAGCAGGGTACCAAGCAGACTCTCGCACACATTCTTCGTGATATGCATGACATCAAGGCTGTGAGGCACACGGTGGATCTTCCAGTATGGCAAGTCCCAGAAAACAGACCTCGTTTTCCATACCTTCAGCAGCAGATCTGGCGCCTTTCGCTTCTTTCCTGGCTCTGGCGCCTTTTGCTTCTTTCCCGGCAGTGGGCAATCTTTCCAATTTTTCAACAGCTCGTCTATTTCCTCGTCGCGCCTCGTACACCGGCGTCTTCGGGGTTCAGTTTCACTGTCGAATAGATCCTTGTGTTTCCTCCACGGGTCATCGTCGTGAATCCACCTTCGATGTCCCATGAACACGGGTTTCGAAGACCCAGGATCTCTATCTAGCTGGCGATACGTTGTGTCATCCATGCACCTAACGCATCCAGAAAATCCGTGGACCACCTGCCCCACGACATATCCGTAACCGAGATAGTCGTGCACCATCGTGAGCAGTGCGGCTCTCATAGGGAAATATTGTTTCTCTGTGGCGTCCCACGTATTGGCTGGCGTTTTCCACAGCATGTCTAGCTCCTCTTTCAGCAGCCCTAGATACAGATTGATGTCGTTCCCTGGTTGTTTCGGTCCTTCAATTAGCATACTCATGTGAATGTACTTCCTCTTCATGCACAACCAGGGGGGAAGGTTGTACATCCACACAAACACAGGCCAGGTGCTATGTGTGCTTCTCTGGCTGCCAAGCGGATTGACTCCATCGGTGCTCGCGCCTAGCACGATGTTCCTTGGATCCTTCCCAAATTCTGGGTGTTCGAAGTTCAACGCTTGCCACTGGCTCCCATCCCTAGGGTGACTCAGCATCTTGTCTTTTTTATTTATTTCCGGATCATTTGCGTCATCTTCTGGCTCCTTCTCCTCCCTATCCGTGTGCCAACGCAGGAGCTTTGCTACCTTAGGGTCCGCGAAATACCGCTACAGACGAGGAGTGATTGAAAAGTACCACACCACTTTTCGAGGAGCTTTCTTCTTCTTCTTGTATCGAGTGACGCCGCACACCGGACATATGGTAGACTCCGCGTGCTCGTCCCGATAAATGATACAATTGTTCATGCACACATGGTATTTCACGTGCGGTAATTCCAGAGGACACACAATTTTCTTCACCTCCTCTAAACTGGTCGGGCACTTGTTCCCCTTGGGAAGACGTTCGCGCCAGAATGACATGTTCTCGTCGAAGCACATGCGTCGGTCATTTTATGTTTTACCTTCATCTCCAGAGCCATGAGCGTTACTTTCAGGCGGGTATCCTCGGGCCTGCATCCTTCATACAATGGAGTAACCGCGTCTATCTCCAGTTGATCCAGCTTGGCTTTCTCTCGGGCGGCGGCTCTTGCGTTATCCGTCTGCTTGAGAAGCAGCTCTTGAATATGAGGGTCCTGCACCCAGCCCATCGATGGTCCATCGTCGTCTGCTCTGCCGGCATCTTCATCTTCAAGATCATGCCCTTCGTCTGCTCTGACATCTTCCTCATCATCATGTCCTGCATCTTCTACATGATGACTTTGTACAGCATCACCGTCGTGATCATGTCCTGGAGATTCTTCGTCTTTTCGCCCGCCCGAGCCGCCGTGGTTGTCTTGCTGCCCTTCCTCATTTCTTGCCCGGCCCCCATGGACGACTTTGTAGTTATCTTCATCACCTTGCCACCGATAGCCATCCATGAAACCACGCAAGAGCAGGTGGTCCCGCACCTGCCCGGAATCCGGGTCCGCAATAAGGCTCTTCAGCTTGCATCTTCAACACGGACATCTTATCTCCGTCTCGTTCTTTTGAAGCATATCGGCCTTCGCGGAGCTCAAAAACCTATTCACGATGCCTTCGGTCATCGTGCGGACCATGGTCGCCTGCGGGGTAGAGCAAAACGATATTTTAGAACCAAGAAAAAATTTGGCATGACTCTCCCTAAAAATAGGACCAAAAAGAATGCATAGTGTCAAAATTCTCGCCGAAACCGAAATGAATCAACATTTCGGCAAAATATTGGCAACTATCGCATTTCAAATACCGGTACCTGCAAACACAAACATATATGCAACACCACAAACATATGCAATACCACAAACATACATAGATCTAGCTAGGCAATAAAAAGTGCATGTGCACGTTGTTGGAGGGAGAACAACATAAAGATAACTTCCCCCTTACTTACCTATCAAAAAGGTAATTTAACCACTTAATTTGGATGAATCTATGGTGCAAATGAGGTGAGGAGGAGGAGGCAGCCGAGACAAGCTTGGGGGAGGAGGTGGAGAGAATGAAGTGGGGAAAGTGAGTGGGTAGGTGTGGCTGTCCAAAATATCTAGCTGGTTCCAGGTTACTAATGGCGCACCATCTACAAATGCGCTATTAGTAACCCTGGTTACTAATGGCGCACCTGCTGGTGGTGCGCCATTAGTAGTTTTGCATATATATATATATATATATATATATATATATATATATATATATATATATATACACTAATGGCGCACCGGGGAACAGTGCGTCATTACTACATTACTAGTTTAAACTAGTAATGGCGCACTATTCCCCGGTGCGCCATTAGTAGTTTTGCAAAAAAAAGAATAAAAAAATATAGTACTGGCGCACTATGTGGCCGGTGCGCCATGACTAGTTAGAACTAGTAATGGCGCATTGTGCCCTGGTGCGCCATTAGTATGTTTGGAAAAATAAAAAAATATTTGTTACTAGTGGCGCACCATGTGTCTGGTGCGTCATTAGTGTCTTCCACACTAATGGCGCACAAGCACATGGTGCGGCACTGCTATATAGTAGTGGCGCACCACATTTCTGGTGCGCCATTAGTGGTCATTCCATCTATAGCCCTTTTCCTAGTAGTGCTAGTGGTTTTCTTGACCATCAACATTTGATGTTCCTTTTTGATTTCTACCTCCGCTGATTTCAGCATTGAAAATACCTCAGGAATAGTTTTCACCATCCCCTGCATATTATAGTTCATCACAAAGCTCTTGTAGCTAGGTGGGAGCGACTGAAGGATTCTGTCAATGACCACGTCATCCGGGAGGTTAACTCCCAGCTGAGACAAGCGGTTGTTCAACCCAGACATTTTGAGTATGTACTCACTGACAGAACTATTCTCCTCCATCTTACAACTGTAGAACTTGTCGGAGACTTCATATCTCTCGACCCGGGCATGAGCTTGGAAAAACATTTTCAGCTCTTGGAACATCTCATATGCTTCGTGCTGCTCAAAACGCTTTTGGAGCCCCGGTTCTAAGCTGTAAAGCAAGCCGCACTGAACCAGGGAGTAATCATCACTACGCGACTGCTAGGCGTTCATAACGTATTGAGTTGCTGGGAAAACGGGTGCTTCACCTAGCGGTGCATCTAGGACATATGCTCTTTTGGCAGCTATGAGGATGATCCTCAAGTTCCGGACCCAGTCGATATAGTTGCTGCCATCGTCTTTCAGCTTGGTTTTCTCTAGGAACGCGTTAAAGTTGAGGGCAACATTAGCATGGGCCATTTGATCTACAAGACATATTGCAAAAGTTTTAGACTAAGTTCATGATAATTAAGTTCATCTAATCAAATTATTTAATGAACTCCCACTCAGATTAGACATCCCTCCAGTCTCTAAGTGATACATGATCCGAGTCAACTAGACCGTGTCCGATCATCACGTGAGACGGACTAGTCATCACCGGTGAACATCTCCATGTTGATCGTATCTTCTATACGACTCATGTTCGACCTTTCGGTCTCTTGTGTTTTGAGGCCATGTCTGTACATGCCAGGCTCGTCAAGTCAATCTAAGTGTTTTGCATGTGTAAATCTATCTTACACCCATTGTATGTGAACGTTAGGATCTATCACACCCGATCATCATGTGGTGCTTCAAAACAATGAACTTTCGCAATGGCACACAGTTAGGGGGAACACTTTATTGAAATTGTTATGAGGGATCATCTTATTTACGACCATCGTTCTAAGCAAATAAGATGCAAAAACATGATAAACATCACATGCAATCAAATAGTGACATGATATGGCCAATATCATATTGCTCCTATGATCTCCATCTTCGGGGCGCCATGATCATCTTCGTCACCGGCATGACACCATGATCTCCATCATCATGATCTCCATCATCGTGTCTCCATGAAGTTGTTCGCCAACTATTACTTCTACTACTATGGCTAACGGTTTAGCAAAGAAGTAAAGTAATTACATGGCGTTATTCAGTGACACGCAGGTCATACAATAAATAAAGACAACTCCTATGGCTCCTGCCAGTTGTCATACTCATCGACACGCAAGTCGTGATTCCTATTACAAGAACATGATCAATCTCATACATCACATATATTTCATTCATCACATCCTTTTGGCCATATCACATCACAAGGCATATGCTGCAAAAACAAGTTAGACGTCCTCTAATTGTTGTTGCAAGTTTTTACGTGGCTGCTATAGGGTTCTAGCAAGAACATTTCTTACCTACGCCAAAACCACGACGTGATATGCCAATTTCTATTTACCCTTCATAAGGACCCTTTTCATCGAATCCGATCCGACTAAAGTGGGAGAGACACACACCCGCTAACCACCTTATGCAACTAGTGCATGTCAGTCGGTGGAACCTATCTCACGTAAGCGTACGTGTAAGGTCGGTCCGGGCCGCTTCATCCCACGATGCCACCGAAACAAGATAACACTAGTAGTGGCAAGTAAATTGACAAAATCTACACCCACAACAAAATTGTGTTCTACTCGTGCCTAGAAACTACGCATAGACCTAGCTAATGATGCCATTGTTGGAGATCGTTGCAGAAAATAAAAAAAATTCGACGCATCACCAAGATCAATCTATGGATTCATCTAGCAACGAGAGAGATTGGAGTGCATCTACATACTCTTGTAGATCGCGAGCGGAAGCGTTCAAGAGAACGGGGTTGATGGAGTCGTACTAGTCGTGATCCAAATCACTGAAGATCCTAGCCCGAACGGACGGCACCTCCGCATTCAACACACGTACGGAGCGGAGAAGTCTCCCGCGCCTTGATCCAGCAAGGAGGAGGGATAGGTTGAGGAAGAGAGCTCCAACACCAGCACGACGGCGTGGTGGTGATGGAGAGGCAGCAGTCCGGCAGGGCTTCGCCAAGCTTCTGCGGAGGAGGAGAGGTGTTGGGGAGGGGAGGGGCTGCGCCTTGGAGGTGTGTGTGCAGACCTCCCCTCGCCCCTCTATTTATAGGGGGAGGAGGAAGGGGGCCGCCCCCCTCTAGATCAGATCTAGAGGGGGGGCGGCCAAGGGAGGGGGGACTTGCCCCCCAAGCAAGGGGGGCGCCCCCCTTAGGGTTTCCCCCAACCCTAGGCGCATGGGCCCAAGGGGGGGATGCGCCCAGCCCACTAGGGGCTGATTCCCTTCCCTCTATGACCCATGAGGCCCTCCAGGAGAGGTGGCCCCTCCCGATGGACCCCCGGAACCCTTCCGTTGGCCCCGATACAATACCGGTATGACCCCGAAACTTTCCGGTGACCGTATTACAACTTCCCATATATAAATCTTCACCTCCGGACCATTCCGGAACTCCACGTGACATCCGAGATCTCATCCGGGACTCTGAACAACATTAGGTAATCACATACAAGTCTTCCTAATAACCCTAGCGTCACCGAACCTTAAGTGTGTAGACCCTACGGGTTCGAGAATCATGCAGACATGACCGAGACAGCTCTCCGGCCAATAACCAACAATGGGATCTCGATACCCATATTGGCTCCCACATGTTCCACGATGATCTCATCGGATGAACCACGACATCGAGGATTCAAGTAATCCCGTATACAATTCCCTTTGTCAATCGGTACGTTACTTGCCCGAGATTCGATCGTCGGTATCCCAATACCTCGTTCAATCTCGTTACCGGCAAGTCACTTTACTCGTTACGTAATGCATGATCCCGTGACCAATCACTTGGTCACATTGAGCTCATTATGATGATGCATTACCGAGTGGGCCCAGAGATACCTCTCCGTCATACGGAGTGACAAATCCCAGTCTCGATTCGTGTCAACCCAACAGACACTTTCGGGGATACCTGTAGTGTACCTTTATAGTCACCCAGTTACGTTGTGACGTTTGGTACACCCAAAGCACTCCTACGGTATCCGGGAGTTACACAATCTCATGGTCTAAGAAACTGATACTTGACATTAGAAAAGCTTTAGCAAACGAACTACACGATCTTGTGCTATGCTTAGGATTGGGTCTTGTCCATCACATCATTCTCCTAATGATGTGATACCGTTATCAATGACATCCAATGTCCATAGTCAGGAAACCATGACTATCCGTTGATCAACGAGCTAGTCAACTAGAGGCTCACTAGGGACATGTTGTGGTCTATGTATTCACACATGTATTACTATTTCCGGTTAATACAATTATAGCATGAACAATAGACAATTATCATGAACAAGGAAATATAATAATAATCATTTTATTATTGCCTCTAGGGCATATTTCCAACAAAAATCCCTCCATATCCCCTCCAATCCCCTTGGGAGGAGGTTTAATCAAACAAGGCCTGAGAGGTACATCATGACAGGTTATTTTCCTCCCCGTCAGCCAGTTCCTCCTAGAGAGGACATTGTTTTGCATCGTAAAATGGACAACATTTGGATGGAGGTGGAGCTAGGGGAGTTCCACAACGAGGAAGGAGACTGTGGCAACGAGGTGTCCATCAGCTTGATGGTGAAGATGGGAGGCAACAAGGGTGGTCGTATAGTGTGGGGCATTGTGCTGAGAAGTAAGCGAAACAGGCAACAATGTAGTGTCATTTAAAATCCAGAAGCTGAAGAAAGACTATCAAATTAGTTTTGGATGCATAGCCCAAAAAAGGATATGATTGTCTCTCTTTCATCCTCCGGTGTTTTGAAAGCAGTTAAATTTATTTTAGAAACCAGTAAAAGAGTTGTAGCTCTGCCTTTTCGAGTCATTGCATATAGAGGGAAAAAAACTTCTTCATTACAACATACAACCGCAATAAACACATTATTGTACAGTACTCTATATCGAGCAAATATTTGGTTAACCGTACATGCCATAATCATTGAACTCTAGAACCTTTCAGTTTAATTCTTGCTTAATGAGGTGGTTTTGTTCCATGAGTCATATATATATATGGTTGTCATAATTCTCCCCAAATGCTAATGAGGCATTAAAACTTCCTTCGAGTATGAATCTGATATTATAATTTTGTTTCTAAGATTATATTGATTTGTTATAAATTCAATAAGTAAATGGTTATCGTTATGCTTAAACTCCGAGGTGGCATTTTTTTTCTTTAGAGTTGGAGGCGGTTTTGGCTACCAGATAGGGAGGAGCTGAACTATGGTTCCAAAAACCTTGTCTCAATGCAGAAACATTTCATGCAGCTGTCACCAGAAGAAAAGAAAAGGCATGTAAATGTGGGCCGGCCTGAATTTATAAGTGCATGTAATTGTGGGCCGGACCGAATATATAGGTGTAGTAGCTGATTTCCTTCTAAAAAAAGAAGCTAATTTCCTACTTCGTGAAGAAAAAAAAATGTCATGGGTGTACTGCCTAGTAGTATAGCCGATCTGCTCCTCGTGCGCCTTGTGCACGCGGTTCCTTCGCCTATAAGGCTCCAAACCCCTGAAATAACACGTCCTTTCATCCAACAGGAAGCAATTCGCAGATCCGTCCCATCATGGAAGGAGACGGCAACGAGATCTCGCGTCTGCCGGAGGAGCTCCTCGCATCGATCCTCTCCCGCACGTCGCCGCCGGACGCCGGACGCTGTGCCGCTGTCTCCCGGGCCTTTCTTGCCGCCGCGGACTCCGATGTCGTCTGGTCCTGCTTCCTGCCCCGTGACCTCCCACGGCTCGCTGAAGGTGTGCTCCCCCACGCGCCGCTGTCCAAGAAGGGCTTGTTCCGATGCCTCTCCGATCAACCGGCGCTCCTCCCAGGCAACCTCGTGGTACTTACAGAATTATAGATCCCATGTAAATGCAATCGCCCAACCCCGACTACTTTGGGTGCTTGCTTCCTTTTCTACTCGATCAAAATTCAGAATTCTACCCTTGTTTTGTGCAGAGCATGTGGCTGGACAAAAAGACAGGCGCCATGTGCTACATGCTCTCGGCGAGGTCGAAGCATATTTCATGGGGAGAGACAATAGATTACTGGGAACGGATCAAGCTCGGTTCTGATGAGATCCAAGCAAACAACAGGTTCGCGCTAATTAATTGGGCCTATAAATTTAGTTCCTATCGTCACTCAACTGATGGTATTCATTCCATCTAGTGCCAGTTCTAACCATACCCATACACTTGCATTTGCGACAGCTTCTGTGAAGCAGCTCAACTTCGGGGAGTTTGGTGGCTGTTAATCCGTGGCGAAATACATAGCACAATGCTCAGCCCAAACTCCAAGTATGCTGCTTACATGGTGTTGAAGCTAGCCGATGAGTTCTTCAATCTCGATTTCCCGTTTCAAGAGGCATCAATCAGTGTTGGAGGGATTGACGACTCAACACGCCAAGTTTGCCTCCAAGCCTACATAGAGGACGGGGATGACGGGGTACCTCGCAAACATATCTTGAGGTGTAGTTGGGAAGACTATATGCCTCATACGAACTGTGATGCAATTCCTCTCACAGAAGATGTTATGCTCCCTCGAAAAAGGGCTGACGGCTGGATGGAGGTCGAGCTTGGTGAGTTCTACAACGGAGAAGGCTGTGACAGCGAGGTGTCTGTGTGCCTAAAGGAAACAGAGGGAGGAGTTTGGAAGACTGGTCTTATTGTGTGGGGTATTGAGATTAGAACTAAGAAATGATGTTGATGAGCTTGTTGGATTAAGAATTGATGTCTACATCCCTTTCTAAAAAACAATCTGTTTGAGTTGTTGCAAGTGAAACCTTAACTATCCATCTAAATTTTCGAAATCATTCGTTGGTGAAAATGCATGACTGTTGCTATTTGTAACTTTGTCTATCTATTTTCATCTTGACCACTACATTGACTCGTATGCAAAGTCACGGCTTTTATTTATGTATTTTAGATAATTGACAATTTTATTGATCTTGTATTAAAGAAGGTACAACATGTATCAGGAGATTTTCTGGCATCCGGGGGAACACAACCAATAAAAGCAAAGTAAGGAAAGCACATTTGTGCTCGGTCTTCATTTGGTTCATTTAGTGGATTCTCGGAGAAATAAATTTAGTCAACACCTACAAACTAATCTATTTTAACTACTGTATGTACAACATGTACCAACATGTACCAACAGTTCTCCAAGATTCTATCAAAACTGAGCTGAATTGCCTCTACTCGCACTCCACACCGTTTAGTGATTGCAAAAAATAAATTGGAACCCCAGTGTCAGATCCTTTGATGGCTAAACTCGTAGAAGATAACGAAGTGGAATGTCTACAGAGAGACAAGGCAACAGAAGTGCAAATATTGATGCCAAAAATTCACTACAGCAGTATATGTTCATGAAACAAAGCAAATGTATCAAAACAAGTTACCCACTCCATAACCACTCAAATTGAATTCTACAAAACGATGACTGTAGTACTTCTTTATTTGGAAATAAGGTAATAATAGTCGTGATATTTATGATTCACAACTACACTAGTGCTTACAAACATTTTTCACTCAGTAATATTTTTTAATCTTGAGACACCTTTATATGTATAATTATGTTACTCAATTGCTTCATTCTACTTTCTTTTACTTTGCCTTTTTCCGCCAAAGAATATTCCTACTTGATGATATATGGGTCGATCAAAAATTCTATCTGTCTCAGTGATGACAGACCGTTGGATTAACACACCTTTTGCTTTTCAAACAATAATTATTACTTAGCATGTGATGTTGCTTAGTAATAAACTGAACCGTATTTATTGTTTTCATTTTCCTCAATTACCAAGTGTAACAGGAGAGTAACATATTTGTCAAGATTTCTATTTCTCATTTATTTTCAGCCACTAAACAAACCAAGGTAAAGAAAGACAATCAAGGAAAGGGCTACCTACTAGCTGTGGGTGCTGAGCTGACGGACAGTATGAAGAAGAAGGTGTGATCTTGGCTTCGGCGCATGAAACATTTTTTCTTTGCATCTTGATCACTACTGCGCTGTTCAACTTCTCACATATGTTTGCCAAAAATAGATGTGTGTGTGTGCGTTCTTACTGGTTTAATCTCTACTCCTAATTTCTAAGTTGATAGTCTCGCCTCACTCCCGTTAATTCTTTCCCACCATTTTTTATCCCACCAACACATTTAAACCAGATTTTACCAACGATCTATTTAAACTGCTTTTATGTGCCAAAAAGATATATTCTCACTAGTATTTGGTAACTTCTATATGGAAAGGAATAAATCATGACCGAAGAAACAGCCCCTGATCCAACGAAGTCATTGCCTCCACCAATTTTTAGACTTTTTCTAGACCGATATGCGCATTACAATCACTTAGCGATTCTTTCCAAATGTGGGTCTCTCCTTCCGCTTTAGGCCTCCTCGCATTAACCCCTCTCCCCCTTCGTCTTCTCTGGCCTCCACCTATCAAATCTGTTCCTTCCTACCCTTCTTCTCCACATCCCACTCCCTTCTCCTATGCGTCCTGCTCATCGCCATGGACGAGATCCATCCATGGTTGTGGGGAGAGAGTCAACCACTAGGGGACGACCATCTCTCAGACACCGGCTCTCTCAGGACAGTGTGGTCCATGCGCTCGACAACATCGACAACCACTAGGACACGGAGGCCACGCAGACAATGACGTGCTCGCGGAGGGCGGCCTCCAATCGGTCCACGACGTGCTCCCGAGTGGAGACGCGCATGAGGGATGGCCATGGACGGCGTGGAGGCGGCCCTGCTGGAGGTTGAGGAGGTGCTTGGAGAAGCATGTGGAATAGGCGGCCGCGACAGGGGGATTCTTTCTTCTCGGGGGCTTAAGGGTTCGGCGGCAGACTCGACGAGGGCGCCATGGGATCGTGGAAAAGGTAATAGCCGTCTTTGCTTTCCATGCTTAGATAGTGTTCCTAGATTTTGTATACTTCAGTCATGTCATACTTAATGCTTTTCCACTACTGGATCATGGCTTTGTGTCGTTCACGGTGTAAATTGGATGACCCGATTTTGTTTTGCCCGTTGGCTGGTGAACGCGCTGGGCCATCGGGCTGAGTGTGTTAGGTGCCCGATCTATTCACTCGCTGGATTCGGGATTACAGTCTCTAACTCACGATACACTTCCTCAGGAAGAGTTCACTTGGAAAGAAAGAAAGAAGAAAAGGAAACAAAAGTGCCAGCCGTGCCGTTTGCCGTGATCCCAGCCAGGATGTCATTTCCTTCGCTGGAGCTTTCCTATATAGCATTCATCAATTCAGGGCCCATGAACAGGCGACTTGGATGCTTGATCCCAGGTGGCCTGGCAATGACGCGCTCTCTCCCCGGCTTTGAGCGTGAGGGCATCCTCCCGCGTAGCGTCCAGGAGTTCTGAATCAGACCAGCGCACAAGATACTGCTCACGTCGTCCAGTAAGAGTTTGCCGCCAGCGCCTATCGAGCATCTCCACCGGAACCAGCTCTGCAGATCGAGGTACATGCAAATTATCATAGGCGTCGGTACCTGGCTCGAGGACTTGCCGCAGCTGAGATACGTGGAACACCGGGTGAATCTTGGATTCCGGTGGCAGCTCCAACTCGTAGGCGACTGGGTTAATCTTGCGGATCACTTTGAAGGGACCAAAGTATTTGAAGGCAAGCTTGTGGTTGGCTCGGCGATGAACGGATAATTGCACATACGGTTGTAATTTGATGAAGACAGCATCCCCTACATTGAATTCTCTGTCCGTGCGCTTCTTGTCTGCTTGCACCTTCATGATGTGGCGAGCCCAGTGCATATGCTGCTTAAGGACATGTTGCATTGTTTTTCTCTCCTCCAGCCAGTCCTTCAGGGCTGGGATTGTGCAAGTTGATGCTGCTTTGATTCCCCAATGCCTGGGTTCATGCCCATACAGTGCGTGGAAGGGTGACATGTCCAGAGCAGAATGGTAATTGGAGTTGTACCAGAATTCCGCAAGAGAGATGAACTGGCTCTAGTGATTTGGGCATGCGTGGATGAAACATCGGAGATATATCTCAAGGCATTGGTTCACCCGTTCTGATTGACTGTCTGTCTGAGGATGCTATGGTGTGCCCATGGGTCAGATTGCTAGCTTGACCTAGATAGATGTTGCAAAACAACTCGGGCCCCGCCTCCACAGTCGGCCGCCTGACCCTTGCCCGGTGGCATCTTCCGGCAGCGGCGAGGAGAGAGAAGTTGGAGAGGGAGGTCACAAAAAATCATATCGAGATTGATGGATGGGAACCCAACGGAATATTATTTAACACTCTGAAAAAAAGACTCCGTCATAGAAGATGGATGGGATGGCGTACAGTGACGACACTACAAATAATGGGTTTCATACCAACGGCGGAGCTTCGTGGGGGCGAACCTGGGCCGTCGCCCCCCCCCCCCCCCCCCCCCCCAGCAAAAATGATTTTTTTTACTACCCCTATGTATACATACATCCCACAGGTCCACTTATCAACTAGGACTAGTCTACGATGCCTGGAGCCCTGGATGCAGCGACCAACTCCATACTCCAGAATCCTTTTCCCCTTTGACTTGCGACCACGGACGGCTGAGCGTGGGCGTGGGGCACCGGCGACTGGGAACTGGCCGCTGTGGCCTGCCGGCGTGGAGCGACCGCTGGCCGGCTGGCAGGTGGCCGGCTAGGGGTTGGTCGACTCCTTCCTCCTCCGCTCAGGTTCATCCACTTCTGCCTCGGTTGTGGCTGTCCTCCGCGCAGCAGTGCCTCGGTGAGCAGATTCCCCTCCCTGTATGGTTGTATCTCTCTCAATCTCTCCCCTTGGAAATTCTGGAAAGTTGGAATATTGTGATTCTGTAGTTTTGTTAATTACCTTAGTGGAGGAAGATTCTAATTAGGTCATCTGGTCATTGATTTTGTCAGTTAGATTTTGTCAATTGGATTTTATACTGAAATATATAAATGTCCTTTACAGATTAAGAGGGAACAAGAGAGGCAGTGATGCTTAAGGGGAACACAATTGATGCGTTTTTCAAAAGAAAGAGAGGTGATTCAACTGAATGTGAAGTTGATGAACCAATAGCAACAGAAGCAATTCCTGTTCCACCTCCTCTGTTGTTGCTCGAATTTGAGCAACATGGACCACATCCTTCGATGCCTCAACAACAAGGCCATCAAACTCAAACAAATGAAGTACAATTTCGAGGGATTGAATTCTTGCAGCGGGATCGAGCACTACGTCCACAGATTTGTCAATATCCACCTAATCAAAGAGATGATGTGCGGCGAGCATATTTGAAGCTTGGTATTATGCAGCCCCGCTTGAAGAATTACAAAGCTTACGGTCCAGAAGGTCGCAAACGGCGCTGTAAATATGACTGGTTCAAGGATTTCCCATCATGGTTGGAGTACTCGGAGGACAGTCATCGTGCATATTGCTTCTATTGTTTCTTGTTCAGCAACAATAAAAACAAGCGAGGTGGTTCAGATGTCTTTACTGTGCGAGGATTTGTAAATTGGAAGAAGGTCCATGATGGAAAGAAATGTGCATTCTCTACTTTGAAGATCATCAAGACAAGGCTACGTAATACTATGGAAGATGATTATGTAGCCAATAGCTTGCTAGTAAACATAGAGAGTGAAATTGTGGAGAAGTACAGCTATGAAGATGTTCTTGTGCACTTTAAGGGTGTAAAGAAACGAAGGGCTGATCTGTAGTGAACTGGATGCTCCATGGTTAAATAGTATTTTGGGTATAGTTTCTTTTGTTCTGGAGTTGGTCAGTAGTGAACTGAATGTTCCACGGTTAAATAGCACTTTGTAGTGAACCGAATTCTCTACTGATTAGAAATGTATTTTGTAAGCTAATCTAGAGAAGATCAATATAATTATCTAAGTTACTTGATATTTGCAACATCTAACTTGTTGAATATGTATGATTTCGTATTTATTTGTTTACAGCTTCGCCCCTCCAAAGATTTCTTTCAAGCTCCGCCACTGTTCCATATATGTCACATCCCTAGCATTTACATGCCATCTAGGCATAGGGGGTTACATGGGTTCAAAACCAAGGTTTTTCACTGGCTGGCCTGCAAATTCTCTGCCCATATTCTTCTGGTGTTGCCGCGGGTAGAAATGAATTAGCAGTATATTTTTAGTTGAGCTCAAAGAGGTAATTAAAGCTCCTACATGTTTTCTATGAATTTCTATTAACTGTTTTCACAACAAAATACATACATAACAAAACTACAACATGTAGGGTTTTAATTCTTACCGATTTTTGGGGAAGTCTCCGAGCAACATGCATGTGAGAGCTGTTTTCCTACAGTAAATGGTTCGCTACAGTTGTGGCGTTACGCTAGACTCCCGGTTTTTTGGGCCGGTTTGTTGGTTCACCGCTTGATAGTGCGCGGTGGCCTGGTCGATCGTGCGTGCTGGGTGTCATGTTGGGCCTTCGTGGCTGTGTTTATCATGCATGAGCGTGGCCCCCAGCACGCGCCACCCTGATCCTCGTTCTTTCTTCTAGAGATCGAAAGAGGGGCAGAGACACGGAGAAAATGGAGCATGGTGTCATGCTCCGCTGCTGCCGCTGGGGGGCTGGCCGGCAGTCCATGTCGCCACCGTGTTCCCCTCCCCTTCTATCATCTTCTCTCCTCCTACCCCTCATTCGCTTCCGCTGGGCCGCGAGGCTGCGTGACGACAAACCCTATGCATCCTCTCGCTATCTCTCTCATATGGAGAACAAACAAGTGCCAACCCCGGAGATGTGGCCACGGTCCGCTCCTCGCCGCCCCCGCCATCAATTGTTCGTCGCTGCCCCTCTGCTACCACCCCCCTCTGGCCCCTAACGCAGCTCCAAAGTCAACCAAACAGGTGCACGCGCCACCCCCAGGATGCCATGGACGAGGTGCACGCCGCGGCTCAGACATCGCGCCGCTGCCGTGGCCTACGCCTAGCAGGACCCAAGGAGCCTGCGGGCATATACTAATTGATCTATATCCAAGTTTCCCCTTGTGTGATGCTTTGCTAATTTTATTTGGCAGAACTTTCCCACGTCATGGGTGCAGGCCTTCTACCTGTTCGTTCATATGCCAGTGAGGGCCAAACAAATTTTGTTCAAGATTTGGCACAACTTTTTTCCGAAAGGTGTATGTTCTCCAGGGGTTCTGTGTAAATTCAATTTCACCGGCAGCACTCCAAAATTCTTGACCTCACTGCGAACGGGCCCCACGCCGTGTGGCCTTCCTACGTCATCATTGAAACGGCGGGATACGATAGATTGACGAAGGATGAACCGTACACGCATGTTTGTGGACCAAAAGTCTGTATTTTGCAAATTTGTGAATAGTTTGAACATACTGCACAAGTTCATGTACCAATGGAGTTATTACCTCCTAATTTTATTTGGCAGAACTTTCCCACGTCATGGGTGCATGCCTTCTACGTGTTCGTTCATATGCCTGTGAGGGCTGATTTTTCTTTTCAAGTTTTCTTCTGGTTTTCTAGAGTTTAATTTGTTGTGAATGGAGGTTGCAGGGAGGAGGCAACCGCCCCAAGTTGCTTCCCTCGCGGATGGAGTGGCATGGTTCACTGTCATGTTGCTCGCCGTCCATGCTACCAACATGAGACGCGGCCACCGGTACCGTTCGACGGGTCACATGATCAGGATCGAGGATCATTTAATTGATTGACTAATAATAATCACATCTGAAGTTGCAGGTTGCTCTACTAACAAAATACCGGTCAGCGGCATGAATCCTAATAGGTTGTACATTCCCGCCTTCAGAATTTCTTGAAGCAGAGGTTAGTAGAATCATTTGCTAATAAGGGGATGGAACTGGGCCAGCAGTTAAGAATGCCAAAATCTATGCGTAATTTGATGGTGAGGATGACAATAAGGTAATTCAGTCATTAATGTATATATGTGTGACATGCATTAGCCTATAGTCTGATACTATGTGCTAAAATAGGATTTAAATGGCTAAAATAACCATTTGTTTCCTTTAGTGCAAATTAGGATAGCATTTAGCATTGAACTATGGTCTGCAATATTAAAGAAAGAGATGAAAGATGCTCCAAAATTCACTGATAGAGGTTTTTTTTTCCATCTCGACGGTAAGAATTGTCTAGAAGAAGTTTAAGTTGGTTCCAAGTATTCATCATGTCCTACCACAGTATGAGCAGTAAGTCAAGCTGCTAGATAAATAGATTGATGCTACATAGATGGACTCAATGTCTCACCAGTATGCTAATCTGAGCCAATCAATCTTACTTCTTCTTCTCAACTTAACATCATGCCTTTCCCGGGCTCTTACCTATGCTATTAACTTACAAAATAAGTTCTCTTGGATTGTTATTTATGTTATCACAAATTTAGTATATTTTTCAGAGAGTATGAGTTTGTTCCTATATTGGAGTAGTTATGGGCATCTCAAATTTTGTGCCCAGGATTTTTTTCTTTGACTAATGTGAGTATTTCTTAGTCAGTCCTCAGATCCCGGTTTTGATTCAAATTGAAAATAATTTCCTTGAACGATGGCAACACTCACATGTGGTCTATCAAAGAAATATTTGATGATCTTGCTTTATAACTTGCCGGCAGGCATAAAATAGAAAGATGCAATACTTTGTTGTTATCATACTTACATACTGTACTGACTGATTTTCTGTTTTATTACAGTCAAAATGCAGTGGTAACACTATGGGGAGAATTTACAAATTCTTCATAACTTGCCGCCTTTTCCTTGTTCCAGTTGTAAGTCCACCCATGAGACACAACCGGAGCCCAATCTATTTCGTACCAGTTGCAAGTCCAACTTCACCTCCAACATCCATTTTTGCGACCGTTGTTGCAATTGTTGTCATTGTCCATCATTGTCTTGCAATTTTCCATCATTTTGAATGTCCATCATTGTCTTGCAATTGTTATCAACTCTCTAACCCAGTTGCATGTCCTTTTTGACACACAAATGAGTCGACCTAGTTGCAAGTTAATTTTTGACACACATATTTGACACGGTTTTATGCCCAAGAAGAGAAGTTAAATACATTTGTTAGTATTAAAAAAAGGAAGGAACATATGGATCAACCCATGTCTCATGTGAGTAAGACTTACAATTCATTTTTTGAATGTGGAATTTTTTTATGTAGAAGAGAAGCATGTCATCACACCAGTGCGTGCATGAGCTAATACTTCGATGAGCTGTGCATGTGCATTTATGTCAAGGTATAAAAGGCATGCACGATGATAAGTGCATAAAACTAACCAATAAAATACTAACAATGTTTACCATACACTAAAACAAGTTCATCTTGTTAAAGTAAATGTTCATCGTAAATTAAAAATAGTTCATCCAACACTAAAAAAGTTTAGCTTGTACAAAAGAAAAGTTCGGAATGTTCAAAACATGTTGTCGTTTTCAAAAATTGCTCCCAAATAAAAAAATGTTCATGTTTTCATACAGAAACATCACAGTTTCAGAAATTGTTTAGGAATTTCAAAAAATATTCCCATTTTCAAAATTTCTGCATGCTTTCGTAACATGTCCATAATTAAAAAAATTGTTTGTATTTAAACAAAACTCAGGATTTCAAGTATTGATTGTGTTTTAAAAAGTTCATAATTACAAATATTATTTCACACTTTTCAAAAGATGTTTGGAGTTCCAAAAAATTATTTGTGTTTTCAAAAAAACTATTCGGCATTCCAGAATTGTGCACAATTTTTCAATAAATTAAATGTTCAAAAAATGTTTCAAATCTGACGCTGCGGTGAGTTCTTAATATTTGTGTTGATCTTTTCGCGCCAACACCCACTAGTTCTAATGGCTATAAGGATGTGTTTATGAGTTGGAGATTGAGATTTCGATTCTTGTTGAGTGAGCGGCATTTTTTACTAGTTTTTCTACTACGCTACTAACACAAGAGTAGGAGTGAGCTGGCCTAGTCGTCGACTCTCTGGTAGGCTTGTGCAACGGCGACAATAAGAATATTGGAGCAAGAAAAGCGGGAGGAAGTTGTCAGCGGGAAGGACCATAAACATGGATGACATCATCTTAGATGATCCCTAGTCATGTTAGATATGAGGCATTGTCTCACATCTAGATGTTACATAGTCGGACCCAGAGAAAAAATGGCATCGCTCGTACTGTCCAGTAGTACGGCCGATCTGCTCCTCGTGCGCCTTGTGCACGTGGTTCCTTCTCCTATAAGGCTTCAACCCCATGAAATAACACGCCGTTCCATCCAACATGAAGCAATTCGCAGATCCTGTACGTCTCCTCCTAGCGAAGTTGAATTTAAATATGTAGTCTCTCTTTACGATGGATGTCTTGATATAATTATGAAATATATGATGACAAGATTTCAATGCTTAAACCAATGCACAATTTTTCATTTGAGAAACGGGGAGGAAATCTCACTTGCATGAAATCAGAGCATTTGAATCTAGACGAGAATGCCAGAAAATTGAAAAATATGCAAAAGTACAATCAACCACATTTTTGGTTCTTCGATACTTCTATTACTGAATCCAACTTGGAAGTCTTTTGTTATCCTTACAAGTTTTTATGAATATGGTTGCCTAATATGCTCTATAAACCACTATTAAAATACTTGCTAGTGCGTATAAGATTTAGAAATCTCTACCATGGTATTAAAAGATATATGAACGCATAGATACATATGCAAATATGTATGTATACACTGCATAGTTTATGAAATATTAGAATAATTAATTCAAAGAATTTTTTGTTAACAAGAAATAGAAATTAATGGTAAATCATACAATTATAGTTTTGCAGAATCAAAAATTTCAGTGTTATACGTTACAAATGTATGACAATGGGTGACATAACTATTATTTGGAAAAATTGTTATGTGAAAAATTGATAATACGTTATATTAATTAAAACGGTATTATGTTACACTTAGTTTGAAATAAGTATAAAATTTTAGTATAAAAACATGTGAATCATCTGGTGTGAATATACCATTTTATTTTAGTTATAATTTCTATTACATCATATTTAATTTGAGCGACCCGGCAAAGCACATGTGGTGCAAGTGAGTTAAAAATTTCAAACATTGTCGCAAGCGGGTTAATGATAAGAAAATAAAAAAAAATTTGATGGGTAACAATTAGTAAGATCCAGAGCGAGAACACACCTTCAAGCTCGCTGCAATGGATATAAAAACATGTATTAGATCAGCAGAAACTGTTAAAATAATAGACCTATTAGTTAGTATTGCAGTACTCACTTATTAGCATTGGTGAGGAAGTCAATAACTCTTAAGCAACGGATTTTTATATTCAAAGAAAACAAGTGTTTGTTAAGCAAGTCAATAATGCAGATATATGAATGGATGTGTCAGCAAGCTGTAAACTTGTTACCTTTATTCGTGAGGAACTGTTCTACTGTTCT
Organism: Triticum aestivum; assembly: GCF_018294505.1. Taxonomy (NCBI): domain Eukaryota; kingdom Viridiplantae; phylum Streptophyta; class Magnoliopsida; order Poales; family Poaceae; genus Triticum; species Triticum aestivum. The sequence goes on along the minus strand of NC_057810.1, from coordinate 701,986,905 downwards.
TTTTATTTGTGAGGAACTATTCTATTGTTTCAGCGTGGAGCTTTGGATGAAATCTCGCATTTCTAGGCCTCACCTAATTTGAGATTTGTGTTCATGTTGTTTTCTCGTTGTACCTTTTTGGTATATCTGAGAGCTAGGAAAAACATGCAAGACAACTAGGGAGGCCACAATAAAGGCACCTTTTGGAGCTTGAGTGGTGACACGGAAGTGTTTTTAGTTGGACATACAAGTTGTTTGGAGCATCCACAATCAGACCCCCCCATACCCACCCCTAAACGCCCGGACAGGCTGCCCAATCAGTGTCCAGATGCAAAAACCCACCCAACCAGCCTCCTCATAGCCGGCCCAAAATCCCAAATTGACCGACACTCCCCATATTTCGGCTCAAAGCTGAGGCGGATATGGAGAGGCCCGAACGCGCTTGGCATGCCTTCTATGGCCAGCGCCGCCTCCACCTGTCCCTAGAAAACCCCCAATTAACAAATCCTGGCCTCACTCCCCTCTCTCTCTCTCTCTCTCTCTCTCTCTCTCTCTCTCTCTCTCTCTCTCTTGTCTGCTCCGCTCATCTTCCACTCCACTCCCCTTATCGCTTGCTCATATTTTATTCCATGGATTCGGTGAGCACTTCAGATCCTCGCAAACGATGCATTCATTATGCATATTTTAATAAAAACCACCATAAAGGCTTTCCCTAGAAAGACAACGGAACTTCAATCACTAGTAGAAAACAGGGCTTTCGTTCAGGCCAGATAAGCCCATCAGTCCCGGTTCAATCACAAACCGGGACCCATGGGGGCATTAGTCCCGGTTCAAATGAGCCCTTTAGTCCCGGTTTCAGAGACGAACCGGGACTAAAGGGCATCGCTCCCTTTAGTTCCGGTTTGTGTCTCAAACCGAGACTAAAGGTAAACTATGGTCAAACTACTTATTCAAGAAATATTAGTGTTACTAAATAATTATTGTTTTTCAGAATAATAGTTTCAAACTCAAACAGTGAAACGTGCGACTTCATGCTCAAGCTAAACTTCTGAGGGTTAATAGGATTGACATCTTACTATGGTCAGGAAAACAACAAGTGCAGACTTGGAAACGAGGGGGAATAGAACCCAGAAGTTAAGCGTGCTCAAGCTGGAGTAGTGAGAGGATGGGTGACCGGCCGGGAAGTTAGATGATTTGGAATGATGAGGGATGATTAGAGATTGGAGGTTAAATTGAGCAGTGATGAGTGGTGATTAGAAATTAAATTGTAAAATAATTCAGAAATTTGAAAATCAGAAAAAAGTTAAAAAAATTTAAATTTTGTAAAATTTCCTTTAGTCCCAGTTGGTGTTACCAACCGGGACTAAAGGTGGAGCTCCAGACAGCAGCCGCGTGGAGGGCCTTTTGTCCCGGTTCATATAAGAACCGAGACTAAGGGGGGGGGGGGGGGGCTTTAGTCCCGGTTCCAGAACCGGGACTAAAGGCCCTCTAGAACCGGGACAAATGATTTTTCTACTAGTGAATTAAAAAAAGAGAGACCACGTAACTCAAGAATGGCCCATCATTTAGGGCATTCGTAAGATGTAAGCAACGAAGGGAAATAAGATTGTAGTATTTCGTACCATACCATGTGAGAGCCAGAAAGAAAGACTTTTGGGAAATTATCATCGTGGTATGGCCCATCGTTTCGAGGCGGTGATGAAGCCCACCTCGAGGGTTCCCTTCGTGATGAATATGATCTTGGTGGCGCACGGGTGAGTGAGCAGCGGGTTCTGGCCTCCCACCGCGCAACTGATGCGCACCATGGACACGCCGAGCGTGTTCACCCCTGGGAATGACTGCACGTTCGTCGCCATGACGACTGAACCAGCCGGGTTGTTACCATGTGGTTACTAAGTTGCAGTGGAAGTTAGTGCATGTAACACTAAAGTTGCATCATTTAGTACTAAAATTGGCTTATGTAACATGAAAGTTCTTTTTCTAAAAGTTGCAACTTGTTGCACCATATAGCATCAAAGTTGGCATTGAAAAAATGTTTGTCAACACAAATAAAAGTGGGTCTAGCTTCAAAGAGCTCGCAACAAGGATTCCCATGATAAAATTGGATCATAATTTTGTAGCGGCGTTGTAAAGTTACGACATTTTGAATTTTTTAATGCTCGCACTAAATGCACAACATATACATTTAAAACCCCAGAGAGGCCAGTGCCGTGGGCTGCAAATGAGCAACAATGGTATTTTCTCTCAGTTCTATATATGGTGCAGCTTTTGACTAACACTACTAGAATCTGGTTCTGTCGCGAGTTTCAAGAGTTTGTCGAGTTCATTCTATCGGGAACTCAGCGAAATTCTGTCTGCCAAGTTTGATTCAAAATTGGACTCGGCAGTGATAAGCAACTCGGCAGAGCTGTGCCTTTGCCAGGTCCTAATGAAAAACGACTCAGGAAAAACAAAATCTCGGCGGAATAACACATTCGCGGAGTTCCCGATGAAAGAAACTCGACCATAACTGACATGCGGGACCAGCTGTCAAGTAGTAGACAGAGCCGTGACGGCAGCCCTTGTTTGCCGAGTTTCGTCCAATGGAGACTCGTAAAAATTTACTAAATTGTATTTTTTATAAATGGGTGTTCCACGCGTCCCTCTGTCGCCAACTTGCGCACCCACAACACTCGGTAAAGTTTTTACCTTATTCATTTTAAAAAATAGGAATGCCAAGCGTCACGGTGTTGCCGAGTTTTTGGCTGAAAAACTCGGTAAAGACCTGACACGTGGGCCACTGATTCACGTGCTCTGGACCTGTTGACCGCCCACCTCATTATACCTGTTGACCGTACACGTGTGACGATAATTTTGATGAAGTCTTCATGAGGAATAATATGTAGCAGTGAGAAAATCCACGGTGTTGCATCGGGCTCTCTGATCCCATCCATCACGGCTGTTAGGTCTTCATCTTCTAGCGCCCAAACGCAGCGAGCCATATTACAGTGTAATAGCGAATGTTGCCACACAATCCGCAGCGAATGTTGCCACACAATCGGTAGGGACTGCCGGGCAAGTCTCCAGGAAAATCTTTACCTTAGAGGGAACATCCTCTTTCCACATAGTCGTCCACAATTTCTGCTCTTCTTCTGAGTTAGATGTATCGGTTCTTCCCTCCAGCCAAGCTTCACGGGGTAGCTTTGTTGCCACCTGCATACGGTAAGCAGACGTACACTGAAAACCCCGTTTTTCTGATGGAACCACGCCCAAAAGTCATGAACAACCCTTGTACACAGCGGTACAGTTAAGATGGTTTCGGCATCTGTTGGTATGAAAATTTCAGAAATCCGTTCCTTGTCCCATTCTGCGTTGGCAAGTATGAGATCACCCACAAGTTGTGGGGGGTTGTCAACCAAAAATGTGGTGGGCCGCATGTTGTGAGCTCTTGGTAACAGTTGTGCTGCCAGAAGTTCGTGGTTTGGCCATTCACCACCAATATACGGCGTATAATACCCTGAGCGAGAAAAGTCTGTTTTCTTAAGCTAGAAAAGTCGGCTAATTGCATGTATTTGTCGGCTGGGCTGTGTTTATAAGTGCACGTCACTGTGGGCCGGGCCGAATATATAGAAAGAGAAAATGTCTCGGCTTGGACGCCTTTTGCAATCTTCCTAGGATCGAACCGCCTCCAACCCCCCAAATAACTAGTCCATCCGATTCTTCCCTAAAAAAACAACTAGTCCATCCGATCCAACACGACAGATCAATCCCATCATGGAAGGAGACGGCAACGAGATCTCGCGCCTGCCGGAGGAGCTCCTCGCGTCGATCATCTCCCTCACGTCGCCGCCTGACGCCGGACGCTGTGCCGCCGTCTCCCGGGCCTTCCTCGCCGCCGCGGACTCTGACGCCGTCTGGTCCTCCTTCCTGCCCCGCGACCTCCCACGGTTCGCTCAAGGCGTGCTCCGCCGCGCGCCGCCGTCCAAGAAGGGATTGTTCAGATGCCTCTCCGATCAACCGGCGCTCCTCCCAGGCAACTTCGTGGTACGTGCAGTACAGATCCCATGCAAATGTAATCGCCCAACCCAACTACATTGGGTGCTTGCGTCCTTTTCTACTCGATCAAAATTCAGAATTCTGCCGGTCTTTTGTGCAGAGCATGTGGCTGGACCGGGCTACGGGCGCCAAGTGCTACATGCTCTCGGCGAGATCCCTGCATATTTCGTGGGGCGAGACAAGACAATACTGGGAGTGGATCAAGCTCCGTTCTGATGAGATCCAAGCAAACAAGAGGTTCATAGTAATTAGGCTTATAAATTTAGTTCCTATCATCTCTAATCTGATGGTATTCGTTCCATGCAGTGTTAGTACTAACCATACCCATACCCTTGCATTTGCGACAGCTTCGGTGAAGCAGCTCAACTTCGGGGAGTTTGGTGGCTGTTAATCCGTGGCGAAATACATAGCACAATGCTCAGCCCAAACTCCAAGTACGCTGCTTACATGGTGTTCAAGCTAGCCGATGTGTTCTTCAATCTCGATTTCCCGTTTCAAGAGGCATCAATCAGTGTTGGAGGGAATGACTCAACACGCCAAGTTTGCCTCCAAGCCTGCGTGGAGGATGGGGATGGGGATGACGGGGTACCTCGCAAACATATCTTGAGGGCAATTGCAAGCTGGGAAAACCAGCAGCTGCCTCGTGCGAGCTATCATGCAATTCCTCTCACAGATGATGTTATGCTCCCTCGAAAAAGGGCTGACAGCTGGATGGAGGTCGAGCTTGGCGAGTTCTACAATGGACAAGGCTGCGATAGCGAGGTGTCTGTGTGCCTAAAGGAAACAGAAGGAGGAGTTTACAAGGCTGGTCTTATTGTGTGGGGTATTGAGATTAGAACTAAGCGATGATGTTGATGAGCTTGTTGGGTTAAGAGCCGTCGTGATGAGGACATGACTACCTTGGATATAACCAAAAATATTGCATATATGCATATTTGTCAGGTGATTTTTAGTGCAAACTATTCAATAATCTATTTATGTTATCCAGAACAAAAATATTTCACACACTTTTGTGTTTTGTCTAATTACAGGTGTATGGGACATTTGTACAATCCACATATGAAGATAAGGAAGAAAGAGATGTTTATTTGCTGTCCAAAAAGTTCTCTCACGTCACTTTTGGCCCAAGAGAAGATAGAGTTCAAGTCTCTCACGTTCTGGATTCAGATTCGGACTGCACAGACATACCTGACTCAAAACGCACACAAATTTTTCATACGGACTCCGAATTGGGTGATTCTTTTTTTTGTTGGAAACTAGATTTCGTGCACTTTCCAACCCAATTGGAATCACCTTCAAATTTGTCCGGAGCGTTGAGTTGTGGATGAAACAATCTGATGCTGCAGCAGAATCCGAGTCAAACTACAAGTCCAAAGGTGTTACATCACCTCCACTTGGGCCCATTGGCCTTGTACGACCTAGATTTAGTTTTAGGCTGCCTTGGGACGTCCTCCCACCTCCTTGGCCGCCACCCCTTGCTCCTATATAAGTAGATCCATCTAGTACCTTTTCCTTGGGATTTGTTTAGTTAAAAGTTAGCCATTGCAACTTCGTGTACTTCGTTTGTGTCCAACGACCAGACCAAGACCGCTTCCGGATCCCCACCATTATCAATACTTCATATTTATTTGCAATATTCAGATTGCTTTATCATATTCTTGCTCGTTCTTCGATTGCTTGCAGGAATAGACCTTCGTGGTCAGGCTGACCGTGCTTCCAGCATCGTCAGTAACCTCAGGAGATTGGTTTAGCGATTGCTAAGGCGCAACGTCGTGCACGTTTGTAGTCAGATCGTCAAAGTCGTCTCCACCAAATCGATAGTTATCATCTCATCGAAAGATCGGGACCCTCGCCTCTATCAAGTGGTATCAGTTTTCAGGTTGCTCGGTGAGAATTTCCAGTTTTTCCTAGATTAGATTTATTTTCTTACCTATTGTCCAAGAAAAAGGCACAAAACAAAAGTTAGATCTATTCATCCTTTGTCTTAGCCAGACTGAGCCTTTGCAATTTTCTTTTCATTGTTTGCATTATTGAATTATCGGTTGCATCGCCGTGTCGAATTGCTGGTCTTAGTGTCTAGTTCCTTTAGAGTTTCGAGTTCTGTTCATATTAGTCACGCAGCCGCTGCATCATTATTCCATCCGCTGTCCATCATCCCATCCACCAATTTCCACCATGTGCTACGCACTATTTATTGTCATAATCATAGTTGAGGTCACTCACATCTTCGCCTGATCGAATCTGCATCTTATCTAGTTTGTCTTGGAAAGAGGGAGAAAAAGAAGATAAAGAAAAAAAAAGAGAGGAAAAAGGAAAGAAAAAAAAAGAAAAAGAGGGAGAAGAAAAAGAAAAAAAAGGCGTGAGAAAAATAAGAGAGAAGAAAAAAAATTGGATCTATCTAGAATCAATCTCGTACCTGAATTCGGATTGGAATCTGTTTTGCGCACTGTTCAGTAAAATAGGTGTATCTTCCTCATACGAAGTCAGTTTTGGCTCCGTGAGTACTCAAATTGAAGATAGCGACGAGCCGCATCTAAATAGTTGCAGAAGCTAGTTCAATTTTTGACACCTCAAAATCGGCTTCTAAATAGGTCTTTTTGCCCTCCGAAGTTCGTGAACACAACTTGTTCCAATTTTTCAGGCCAGTTTTAGAATTCTTTGACTCCTCATATCAACTCGGAATTGAGTGATTCTTTTTGCATTGGAAAGCTTGAGTTAGTAGCATTCTTTGAAAGAATTTATCAGAAAATTGTCTCAAACTTTTAAAGAGGAAAGTTGGAGAGAGAGTTGTTGTATATCCTGCTTGGCAGTTGTTTTTCATCATTATCTTCACTGCCGTTGTGATCTTCACTTATATCTTGCTGTCAAGAGCTACTTAGTATCCTTCATTGATGCTAGTTGTGCTACGCCGTGACCTCATTAGTGTTCTAGGCTCGCGTCTCTAGTCCGGTCTAGCCTAGGACTAGCACAGTATCGTCGTTGAGCGTTTATTCAACATTGCATCTTTGAATTGATTATTGCTAATCTTTTGCTACCATATATAGCCAACCCAGCTCCACATATTTCTACACCGTGTATACGTACGCTCCCCTGGCAATCGCTTTACTCAATATTCGGAGTTACTTGACACCGCTGGTTGCCGATCACCGCCTGCTGCATGGTAAGAACTTGTAAGACATTGATATTTGCTTTACTGTGAGCGTTTTACCACCACATCCTTGTAGTTATAGGAACATTATTTTTGGGTTTTGTTTCTTGTTCTACTAATCATGACAGGATCCAGAGTCAATTCATGGGCTTTGTCGATCGCGGGAGACGTGCCACCACCTTTGCAAATACCACAACCGTCACGAGAGGTGCACAAACATCCAAATGCACATGATCAGGTTAATGTATCTATACCACCATTTAATGGCCGTTTTAAACCTGCTTTATATATTGAATGGGAGTTCGACATAAAAAATATATTTGCTTCCCATAATTTCAATGAACATAAAAAGGTTAAGGTTGCGGTTGGTTCTTTCACTGGTTTTGCTTTGGTTTGGTGGAGTGAATATTGTCGGTTATACCCTGATTATATACCTACTACTTGGGATGATTTGAAACTTGTCATGCGACATACTTTCGTCCCTGCTTATTATACTCGTGACATGATTAAGAAGTTGCAACACTTAAAACAAGGTAGTGAAACTGTAATAAAATATTATGATGATTTACAAACTACCTTGTTGCATTCCTCTTTAGAAGAAAGTGAAGATGATTTTATGGATAGATTTTGGGGAGGATTAAACCGTGATATTCAAGAGATACTAATTCATGAAGAGTGTTATCCTATGGACCATTTGTTTCATCTTGCTTGCAAAGCTGAACAGGAAATAAAACGACGTGTTGGCCACGAGGAGAACAAGCGCACGGTGCACATTCCAAGAGTTGATATGATTGTTCCTTCAACTACTAGGCATACTATGACAACCACATCCGTTGTTGTCAGGACTACATCACCTCCACCATGTGACACATCGCCCCCGAGAGTGGCTACATCATCTGAGTTGATCATAAGAGGTAATGACAAAGGTACTGATCTTCCATCTCTACATGAGAATGATGAATGCCTTGTCAATTTGAATGCACCATCTGATGAGCTACCCACTACTTTGATCACACCACCTATTTTAGAGGACTACGTTGATAATTTGACTTTGCCATGTGATCAAACAACTGAAATACCAACAATTTTGAGTGCACCCATTGAATTAACTATTGATGCAAAAGAACCAATGTTTAATCATTTTGATATGACCTCTAATCTTGGTGATGATTCTGTGTTGAATGACTTATTGCATGTTTGCTTATTTAAGCATGTTGTAGCATGTAAATTTGATGCAAGTAAGGTTTATTCACCAATGTTGGGATGGTTTAATGATGAACATTGTCAATCTTTTGAAATGAATAAGAGCTTCACTTATATGTGCAAACTGAGTTGCAATATTTTCATGCCTTCTACTTCTTGTGCTAATTTTTTGGCTTTAGACTTTATGAACTATGTAAGTTACTCATCTATTCATGTGTCATATATGCAAAAATCAAGGGAAGTAAAAATGAATGACATATACATATACAACATGTACACCTTGTCTCTTTTGTTAGCCACATTTCAGATTAAGCAACGCCGAGGACGGCTTTATTTTGAAGAAGGGGAGGATGATGAGGACATGACTACCTTGGATATGACCAAAAATATTGCATATATGCATATTTGTCAGGTGATTTCTAGTGCAAACTATTGAATAATCTATTTATGTTATCCAGAACAAAAATACTTCACACACTTTTGTGTTTTGTCTAATTGCAGGTGTATGGGACATTTGTACAATCCAGATATGAAGATAAGGAAGAAAGAGATGTTTATTTGCTGTCCAAAAAGTTCTCTCACGTCACTTTTGGCCCAAGAGAAGATAGAGTCCAAGTCTCTCACGTTCTGGATTCAGATTCGGACTGCACAGACATACCTGACTCAAAACGCACACAAGTTTTTCATACGGACTCCGAATTGGGTGATTCTTTTTTTTGTTGGAAACTAGATTTCGTGCACTTTCCAACCCAATTGGAATCACCTTCAAATTCGTCCGGAGCGTTGAGTTGTGGACGAAACAATCTGATGCTGCAGCAGAATCCGAGTCAAACTACAAGTCCAAAGGTGTTACATCACCTCCACTTGGGCCCATTGGCCTTGTACGACCTAGATTTAGTTTTAGGCTGCCTTGGGACGTCCTCCCACCTCCTTGGCCGCCACCCCTTGCTCCTATATAAGTAGATCCATCTAGTACCTTTTCCTTGGGATTTGTTTAGTTAAAAGTTAGCCATTGCAACTTTGTTTCTGTCCAACGACCAGACCAAGACCGCTTCCGGATCCCCACCATTATCAATACTTCATATTTATTTGCAATATTCAGATTGCTTTATCATATTCTTGCTCGTTCTTCGATTGCTTGCAGGAATAGACCTTCGTGGTCAGGCTGACCGTGCTTCCAGCATCGTCAGTAACCTCAGGAGATTGGTTTAGCGATTGCTAAGGCGCAACGTCGTGCATGTTTGTAGTCGGATCGTCAAAGTCGTCTCCACCAAATCGATAGTTATCATCTCATCGAAAGATCGGGACCCTCGCCTCTATCACGTCGTCTGCATTCCTTTCTAAAAAACAATCTGTTTGAGTTGTTGCAAGTGAAAGCTTAACTATCCATCTAAATTTCACCTCGATCACTAGATTAACGCGTATGCCAAGTTAAGGTTTTTATTTATGTCTTTTAGATGATAAGAAATTTTATTCATGTTGTATTAAAGAAGGTACAACGTGCATCAGGAGATTTTGCCGGCATGAACACAACCCACAAAAGCAAAGTAAAGAAAGAACATCCACGGCCGTCCTTCATTTTGTCCATTTAGTCGATTCTCAGCATAATAAATTTAGCCAACACCTGCAAACTAATCTATTTTAAGTACTGATATTCCGCCCGGGTTTCATCCGCCGGCGAGGGCAGCGGCTGGTGTTCCTTGATGCCAACGAGGTTGTGATCGACGGTCAGGGATGGCGCGACGACGCAGGCTTCAAAGAGGGCCAGATAGTACAGTTCCCGTGCCACTTGGCTAGGATTGCGGCGTCTGGCCGGTGGGGCGAGCGCGATGCGAATTCCAATGTGAGTAATGGCAAGAGAGGGGGAGGATATTAGGCGGTCACGGCCCAGTATAGTCCCTCCGACACTCCGCCATTATGCCATTATGCCATTATGCCATATGGCATGACCTGCCAGAAAAAAAGCGCTCAAAAAATTATATGACACGACGCCACGACACATGACTATAGTGTGATACTCTAATTATTACTAGTGACCATTAATCAACCTCAATTTTTTAGGGATAATCAATCTTGTTTAGTGTGGGTGCTTAGCCAAGTGTGATTGTTTGCTCTTTCTGTTAGTTATTCTATTGCCTCCTGCATCATGTAATCTTCTCATCTCTTTCGTCTGATGAGTTGATTATTCAATTCATAAAAGCTTGACAAAAGCGTTCTCGCCTGCCTTTCTGGTTTCACCAATCTCCTAAGTAATCAATTTGATCCACGTGCCTACCATGCACGCGCGCGATCCGTAGCTAAGAGAAACATGTCATGGAGTTCTTTTTTCTTTTTTGAGACAAACATGTCATGGAGCTGTGGCCAGAAAAAGAAACATGTCGCGGAGAAAAGTCGGAGCTAATTATTTACATGTATTTGTCGGCTGGGATGTGTTTATAAGTCCTGGCGTCTGGTCCCGCGGTACGTCTCTTCCGATCTACTCCCTCCATTTCACAATGTAGTGCTTCCTCTATCCTCGTGCTTCAACTTTGACCGCAAATTTAACTACCAGGACCGATTGCGGCGGGAGCAAAAATTATATCAGTGAATTCGTATTCAAAAGAAGTTTTCAATTATATATTTTTTCTCCCGCCGCAGTTGGTCTCGTTGGTTAAATTTATGGTCAAAGTTGGACCTCGAAAAGCGTGGGCGCACTATATTTTGGAATGGAGGGAGTAGATCTATCCACGAGATCTATCCCATCATGGAAGCAGGCGGCAATGAGATCTCGCGCCTGTCGGAGGAAGTCCTGGCGTCGATCCTCTCCCTCACGTCGCCGCCTGACGCAGGACGCTGTGCCGCCGTCTCCCATGCCTTCCTCGCCGCCGCGGACTCGGACGCCGTCTGGTCCCGCTTCCTGCTCCACGACCTCCCACGGTTCGCTCAGGGCGTGCTCTGCCGCGCGCCGCCGTCCAAGAAGGGCTTGTTCCGATGCCTCTCCGACCAACCGGCGCTCCTCCCAGACAAGCTCGTGGTACGTAGTACAGATCCCATGCATATCACCTCAACCCAACTAGTAGTACTGCTTATCAAAATCGGCTACTGAATCGATCTGCTGTTCTTTTGTGTAGAGCATGCGGCTGGACCGGGCTACTGGCGCCAAGTGCTACATTCTCTCCGTGAGGTCGCTGCATATTTCGTGAGGCGAGACAAGACAATACTGGGAATGGATCAAGCTCCCTTCTGATGATATCCAAGCAAACAAGAGGTTCGTGCTAATTAATTGGGCCTATTAGTTTAGTTATCGTCTCTCTATGATCTGATGGTATTGGTTCCATCTAATGTCAGTACTAACCATACCATATGCTCGCATCTGCGACAGCTTCTTTGAAGCAGCTCAGCTTTGGGGAGTTTGGTGGTTATTAATCCGTGGCAAAATACATAGCACAATGCTCTGCCGGAACTCCAAGTATGCTGCTTACATGGTGTTCAAACTAGCGGATGAGTTCAGCAAGCTTGATTTCCCGTTTCAAGTGGCATCAATAAGTGTTGGAGGGAATGATTCATCAACACGCCAAGTTTGCCTCCAAGCTTACATGGAGGATGGGGATGACGGAGTATCTCGCAAACATATCTTGAGGTCAAGTTGGGAAAGCTATCTGCCTCATACGAAACGCCGTGCAATTCCTCTCACGGATGCCGTTATGCTCCCTCGAAAAAGGGCTGACGGCTGGATGGAGGTCGAGCTAGGCGAGTTCTACAATGGAGAAGGATGTGACGGTGATGTGTTTGTGACCCTAATGGAGACAGAAGCAGGAAATTTCAAGAGTGGTCTTATTGTGTGGGGTATGGAGATTAGAACTAAGCAACGATGTTGATGAGCTTGTTGGGTTAAGAACCGTCGTCTACATTCCTTTCTAAAAAACAATCCGTTTGAGTTGTTGCAAGTGAAACATGAACTATCCGTCCAAATTTTCGAAACCATTCATCGACGAAAGTACATGACTGTTGCTATTTGTAACAAAGTATACTTTTTGTCCTTCAATTCTTGGCAGAGTCTAGATTTGGTTCTTTAACTTTGAAACCGTACAAATTGCACCCTTAACTCTTCAAACCGTACAAGTTTTGTCCCTTGACTGAGCAAAAGCAGTTTTATGCTAACTCGGTGTGGTTTTGACGGGTCAGCGCTCACGTGGCAGTCTCTTCCCTCTGTCTTATTTTACCTCTGGTCAGCATTTCCTCGAGCGGTTGCCGTGTGCCTGCGCCACCACCGGCACCAGAGACAACGCTGGCCACTGCCATGCTGGCCGGGCCGGAGTGGAGCTCCTCCGAAGCTGGTCTGGGCATCAGCACGAGGTACCTGCAGCGGCATGGACCTCCGGAACGCATCCATGCTAGGCGGCGGCGTCGACATGCGCACCTCCACGCCCATGCCTGCAAGGCGTCCCTCCGCCGCGGCCATGGTGCCTGTCCTCGTCATCTTCACCGTGTGCGTGCCGAAGAAGATAGCGAGGCGTGGGTCTCTGCCACCTTCACTCCCAACTTTGTGTGGCTTACCCCGGGCGAGCCAGTCACCGGTGGCCACGCCGACAGCTCAAGCTGAGTGCACCACGCGCCACTCTTGCCAGGCCGCGGGAAGTTGGGAACGGACCATGACGAGATGGCATGGAGCTTGGGACGCAGACGTGTAGGGAGTTTGAGCCACTTCCGGGTGCCCTGCGACTACAAGCATTGCACGCCCATCGCCAACGCCTCCGCGAGACGCGACACATGGGACCTTCAGCCATACAGCCAAGGCAGTCGTCAAAAAGCAAGACCGTCACCTGCGAGTACGCGCTCTACTTCACGGTACCCCTGCTCACCAACGCCGCGGTGTTCGCCGCTCTGCTCACGGAGTTCAGTACCACAGGGGCGTTGTGGCTGGGCTCCGACTCCGACGATAGGGCTGCAAGTGCAGCCGACGAGGTGGTGGAAGTGCAGGCGCGCCGCAAGTGCTGGACAGAATGCCTACAAGAAATAGGATGAGAAGGACAAAGGAGAGAGAAAAATATTGCCATGTGCGCAACGACTCGTCAAAACCATGCTAACTCAGTATGGATGCGGCTTCTTTCGTATCAAAGGACGAAACTTAACCGGTTTGAAGAGTTTAGGGTGCAAATTGTCCGGTTTTGAAATTGAGGGACTAAATCTAGACTCGGCCAAGAATTGAGGGACGGAAAGTGTACTTTTCTCTTATCTATATTCATCTCGACCACTACATTGACTCGTATGCAAAGTCAAGGTTTTTATTTACGTCTTTTATATGATGGGAAATTTTATTGATGTTGTATTAAAGAAGGTACAACATGTATCAAGAGATTTTGCCGGCATCTGCGGGAACACAATCCACAAAAGCAAAGTAAAGAAAGAACATCCACGGTCGTTCTTCATTTGGTTCATTTAGTCGATTCTCAGCGAAATAAATTTAGCCTACACCTGCAAACTAATCTATTTTAAGTACTGTATGTAGCAACAGTTCTCCATGATTGTATCAGAACTGAGCTGAATTGCCTCAACTCACTCCACACGGTTTAGTGATTTTTTTTTTGCGAAGAACACGGTTTAGTGATTTCACAAAAGAAATTGAAACCCCACTGTTAGATCCTTTGATGGTTAAACTCCTAGAAGATAACGAAGCGGAATGTCTACAAAGAGGCAAGGCAACAGAAGTACAAAAATGATTGCAAAATTCACTACAGCAACGCATTGTTCATGAAAGAAAGCAAATGTCATCAAAACAAGTTAAACAATCCACAACCGCTCAAATTTAATTCTACAAAACAATGACTACAATACTTCCTTATTTGGAAACAAGGTATATAGTAGTTGTCTGATTTATGATTCACAACTGAAACCTTCTTCACTCAGTAATATTTTTAATCTTGACACGCCTTTATTTAAAATTATGTTACTCAATTGCTTCATTCTACTTCCTTTTATTTTTCCTTTTTGCAGCCAAAGTATTTCGTATACTGAAAGAACAGCTCAGCCCAGTTTGCATGTAGCTGGCACATATGTTTGCCGAAAAACAGACGAGGTTGAGTGTGTGTGTGTGTGTGTGTGTAAGTGTGTTCTTACTGCTTTAATACTTAGAGTGACTGATCAACAATGATTGTGGGCAGCAAGCAGGGAATGCTCACGATGGTGGTGGTGGTGATTGAAGAGCCTTGAATCAATTCGGCCCTATAGATTGGAGCAACAACATGGGAGTTGCCTCTGCACCATGTAGCTCCGTCTGTTTGATTCATCTCCATTTCTTGGATCTATGAACTGGAGCAATCTACAGGTACGTGCAGCATGTTTTCTACTAACAAGAGAGTAACATATGTGTGAAGACTCTCATTTCTGATTTACTTTCAGCCTGTCACAATTATTTTAACCGAAGAAACTATTATTGTTAGTTGGATGAGAGTTGATGCTATACTTCTAGTAGATAGACTATGGTGCAAACTGTCTTAGTCTGTGCAAATAACAGTGCAAACCAACCTTGTATTCTATGAGGAACAAACTGATATTATGGTTATACTTTTGAACAAAAAACAAGGAATCTTAGTAAGCATCATATATTGATGTTACATCGTTTTCTGACCTTACGACCGTAAGCTGGGCATGACCTTACAAAATGCGTGCATTATCTGGCCAGCCATTCTTCCTTTTGCTACCTGAACTGACAACAAAGCAATGTAGTAACATGTTGTTTATGTCCATTCCAGATTCTCGAATACATTCCCGACCTCACGCAATCGATCGTGTCAAAACCAGAAAATGTGGCATAGACCTGAAAGATGATTTCGTACTGATTGTTGCCTGAAATTGTGTCATGGGTAGTAATGAACTAACATTATCTTCCTAGTATCTTCTTAGTTGAGCTCGAAGAGGTAATTAAAGCTCCTACATGTTTTCGGAGAAAGAAGTTCTATTAACTGTTTTTAGAACAAAAGACTAGAACATGAGAGGAAACAAAAATCACTATGTAACAAAGACACTTCAAAAAGGTCATTTTTTAACTGCCAGGAGTTACTTAATGGTATGCTACAATCATGTCGGCTTTTGTTGCTTACTACTGAGCTCAGTTCCCAGCACAAGAAGAACAGACTTTGCTTTCTCCCGAGAAGCTGATGGACACCTTGCCACCATCGCCAACTTCGTCGTTATGGAACTCACCCAAGTCCATTCCATCCAGCCATCAATATTTTTACGAGGGAAATGAACGTCCTCTCTTGGAGTAATTGCATCACAGCTAAGACACTCTCTGCAACCTTGAAAGATATGTCTCCGAGGCGAATTGCCATCCCCATACCCATCGGGTGACCCACGGGCATGACCTTATGCCCATACCCTACGCACGACTAATCGGCTTACCCATCGGGCTTACTCATGGGTGAACGTGACGACCCATATCCTAGCCATTTGAGTAGGGTGCCCATGGGCGTGGCTGCCCATGGGTCAGATTGCCGGCTTGACCATAGACAGACGTTGGAGAACAACCGGGGCCCCGACGCCGCCGTCAGCCACCTGGGCGTTGCCTAGTGGCATTTCCAGCAGCGGCAAGGAGGGAGAAGGTGGAGAGGGAGGTCGCAAAAAATCATATCGAGATCGCCTCCTGTGCTGCCCATCCGGATTGAATCACAATGTTTTGTTGTGCATAAACAAATAAGAGTGCACTTGTTTAAGACCAGATTTACTGGCAGACGATGATTCACACTGAAACATTATGATGCACTTTGAAACAAGAAAAAAAACTAGTGAAATAGTTTGAAACAAAACAAGACAAATTGTGTCAAAAACCAGAAACTATAGCACGAATCTCAAAACAATAACGGACGTTGTATCCATGCATGATTGCATGGTAGAATATTATGTCTTGTGGGAGCGGTTTTCTCACAAAGGAAAATAATAATTGTAAAGAGGGCCAGATACACCTTTGCATATATCTTTGCTGTTTTTGTGCATGCCTCTCACAAGACTCCGTCAAAGAAGATGGATGGGATGGCGTACAACAATGATGAAACTACATATAATGGGTTCATTATACGTCACATGTCTAGCATTTACTCCCTCCATCCCAGAAATAAGACGTTTTTGCAAGCTATGTTAGCTTGTAAAAACATCTTATAATATGGGATAATATGGGACAGAGGGAGTACTTGCCATCTAGACATAGTGGGATTACATGGGTTCAAATCCCAGGTTTTTCACTGGCTGGCCTGTAAATTCTCTGCCCATATTCTTCTGGTGTTGTTGCGGGCAGTAATGAACTAGCAGTATCTTTTTAGTTGAGCTCGAAGAGGTAATTAAAGCTCCTACATGTTTCTAAGAATTTCTATTAACTGTGTTCAGGACAAAATACTAGAACATGAGAGGAAACAAAAATCACTATGTAACAAAGAAACTTCAAAAATGTCCCCTTTTAACTCCCAGGAGTTACTCAATGGCAATGCTACAATTATGTAGGCTTTTGTTGCTTACTTATGAGTTCAATGCCCAACACTTTAAGACAAGACTTGCTTTCTCCCGTGAAGCTGATGGACACCTCACCACCATCGTCGGCTTCGTCATTATGGAACTCACCCAACTCCACTTCCATCCAGCCATCGGCATTTTCACGAGGGAAATGAATGTCCTCTCCTGAAGTAATTGCGTCACAACTAAGAGTCCCTCTGCAACCTTGAAAGATGTGTCTATGAGGCGCATTGCCATCCCCATCTCCATCCTTGATGTTGCCTTGCACGGAAACTAGTCGGGTCGACTCCCTCCCAGCAACACCAACGGAGGCCACCTCGTACGGGAATCCGAACTCATAGTATACATATTCTAGCTTGAACACCAAGTATACGGCATATGTTGTGTTCTGTGAGAGCATCTTCCTTTGTACCTTGGCCCGGATCTCCAACTCATTGACACGATAGAACTGAGCGGCTTCGGAGAAGATCCTACATGTTGCAATTCACAAAACATAAGTACAATAGCGAACAATGTGGCAATCTCGGGATGGTGCCGCTGGAGCAATGCAGGGAGCTCAACTCTCTAGTGATCATCACTATCCGCTATATATCTATGGCTCGAGAGGAACAACCGTGTGTTCGGCAATATTGCGTCTCTTCCAGTGCCTGTGGTTGCTAGAGTTAAGGCAAGAGTTTTCTCTATGGAATTTGGCTAGATCAGGTGGGACCTATGGGGATAGAGGATAGTGTTGTTTTCTGTGTGGAGCGTTGGCTGATTTTACTGGGTATGGCCGGCAGCTGTGGCAGCCCGGTGCCCAATCTTACTCCCTCCGTCCGGAAATACTCGTCGGAGAAATGCATAAAAATGGATGTATCTAGAACTAAAATATGTCTAGATACATCCATTCCTCCGACAAGTATTTCGGGACGGAGGGAGTATTTGTCTGTACAACTCTATTTTCCCTATATTTAAGTGACACACTTAACTTATGCGCGTTCTTGAAAAAAAAACAATGTGGCAATCGATCTTACTTTGTGGGAGGCAAAAGCACTAAATTCGCTAGTTAAGTACTCCATCCGTTCTAAAATAAGTGTATTGACTTTAGTATTAATTTAACTTACTAAAATTCCTACAAAGTTGAGACACTTATATATTTTAAAACGGAAAGAGTATAAGGTTGGAGACGGTTTGAACCTTTTGTTTCCTTTGCTGCAGTTGGAAAGCGAAGCTACAGGTGCCCGGTTCTGCAGCGCCCTCGCCGAAAGCGTGAAGCGCTGGGCGCCGGTAGCCCTGTCCAGCTGCATGCTCTGCATCAAGCAATTCAACAGAAAACGACATTAAGTTAAGCCTATGAATTGAACTGCAAGAACGTATGGCACGCATGAACGATAAAGAAAATTAAGCGGCATGCTTAACTGGCTAGCTGGGTTGAGAACTTGGGAGCGTACCATCAACTTGTGTGGGAGGAGAGCTGGCTGGTCGGAGAGGCGCCGGAACAGCTCCTTCTTGCTCGACGGCGGCGTGCGGGGGAGCTCGCCTTTGGCGAACCGCGGGAGGTTACGGGGCAGGAACATGGACCACACGGCGTCGGAGTCCGCCGCGGCGCGGAAGGCCCGGGAGACGGCAGCCGCGCGGCGGCGACGTGAGCGAGACCACGCGCATGAGGAGCTCCTCCGGCAGGCGCTCCATCTCGCAAGCGGCCGGCGTTCTCTTGTTATGTGCGCGGTTCTGTCCTTCCGACGTTCTGGAACTCGTGACCATATATAGGAACGTATATAAGACCGAGACCATGGCAGAGTCGGAAAGCTGAATAGAGGCGCCAAACCTACGTGGTGAGGGAGAGACGCGTGATGGTTTTGGTATAACACATCTACGCCACGTCACCCCAGAATAAGGTCTCACCTCCTCGTGCTTGGTTGTTTGTTTGTTTGTTTTCGTTCCCCCATTTTTCTTTTCTTTTTTGGCGAGGACCCATTTTTCTAGTTGTTGGTCATGTTTTTCTTCTCCAGCATTTTTTTTCTTGTTTGTCCTTTGTCATGCAGCACATTATACGTCAACACTTTCCCTCACGTGTGGCTCCCTTAGACCTAAAGGTGGACCGAAAGTGAGCTGCAATTTAATTGCGTCAGCCGGGTCTTGAACTTAAGACCTCTTGGCTTAGATACCATGTAGAAGTGCATGCTCTAGCCAATGCAACCAAAAGACCGATCTGATGGAAGAGACTATGCAGCACATTATACGTCAACCGTCCCTGTTTGTGTCACCTAAATTGAGAAGCAATCGTTGGCGTCCTCGGTCCTGGTTATCTCTTCTTCTTCTTCTTCTTCTTCTTCTTCTCTCTCTCCTAATAACTATAACTTTTGATGATAAGAACGAGACTAGGTGATGCAGCACCAATCAATCGCTCGTTCAAAAATTTGTGGCCCAAGTTTACTATTATTTCTCCTTTCTATTAAAAATAAGAAAAATAAATATGGGTTGGCTAAATCTCAGTTGAACCAAGTCTCAGTCGATTCTATATTGATGAGATCTTGCGTGGAGATTCGTGTAAAGCTTTTTTTTAAAATATATTTCTTCGTTTTTATATGTTCTGTCATTTGACTGAGACTTCGACTGAGATCTAGCCACACTCCAAGAAAAAACTAAAATAATAATAGAATAAATCGCTTGTCTGTATTGGTCGTTTGTGTTCCGCCGGAGATCACCCCAGTTGTTGAGTTGGCTTGAATAAATTGACAAGTTGGTTTGTTACTAGCTAGCTGCTTGGGCTATTTATGTACACAGAATTTCCTTATGATCACCGATGGACTACATGCAAGTATGTGTGCATTGTGGCTGGAAAGAATCGATCTACAAAGTAGCTTGGTCTACGTGAGCACGACCAACAAGCAAAACGACGCATGATCAATCCCATCGAACGGTGCGGCGAGAGGATCATGTCCTATCTGCTGAACAACGAGCAAAGCGAGTTAATTAGTGTGTTTCAATGAAATTAATCAGAAAGTGCATGATGAGTCGGGAATGCGTTCCAATGAAACTAATTGGAAGTGCACAATAAGTCAGGCCTACACCAATATGACCAAAAAGCGGTGACATTGTAAGACTTGAGGAAAACTGCAAAACCGGTCACCCTCTGCAAACCTCCTCACTAGGAAAGGACATCAGAAATGTATCATCACCATGTGGTACAACCTCCCAAGTCCACTCGTGCTAAAACCGAGCGATTTTGGCCACCTCTACCTCCACAATGTCGGCAGAAAGTGAACTGTCAGAAATCGATACCAAAGTTATCAGTGAGTCTACAGTGAGAGATCCATCCTACAAACTTTACCAGGCATCTGAAAAAACGCCATGCTTTCAGTTCCGTAACCACAGAGCATTGCCACCGGCTTCGGTAACTTTAGGGCAGGGCACCGCCACATGATGGCAAAGTTATAAACTGCACCTGCGTTGCTGTCATTGCGGATGAATAGGACGAGCTGGGCATTAGCCATGGATTGCATCGGCTGTGCAGTAGCAAAATTAGGGGAGCGCGCGCGCACACACACACACAAATGATACAAAAAGGTCATCCCACTCATTCGTATATAGAGCGGAGTATTAATTTTATTTGTGTACCCTCAAAAAAAATATGGAATGGAGAAAAATAGAAGAGAAAAAATGATGTCTGAGCCCAGGTTCGAACTGGGGACCTTTAGTGTGTGAGACTAACGTGATAACCAACTACACCACCCAGACAACATGTTTATTTCTGACAACTATATTATTTCAGGAATTGGATAAATCTTACCTGTAGAAAACGCGTCATGGCCTTCAACTGGATTACATATGGGCTTCCTTTTTTTTTTGATAAACATATGGGCTTCGTTTAGTGCTGTTGGGTGGGGCCGCTGATTAGGCGCCCTGCAACTGCTGCTATCGCCTGTCATGTGATTTCCCTCGGACTTTGTATGAACACTGTCCTCTGAGGTAGCTCTTGAGCTATCTAGCTTGGCAAAATTCGGTAGCCCTTCTGTTTGGTTGGTTGAACCCACTAGCGCCCGATCAATAAAGTGCCGATGGGCGTTTAGCTTCAAAAAAAAACCACTAATGGCACTGTCTTTGTTTGTTCATGATGTAACTTTGATCACCAATGAATAAAAGGGGTGTTTTGCTGTAAAAAAAAGGCGACAAAACTCCGACTTGAAAAAACCGATGACAAAACTCGAGAATGGCCTTATTGTTTAGGGCATTTGTAAGAGTAAGCAACAAATGCAAGTAAGATTGTAGTATTTGGTACCATACCACGTGAGAGCTAGAAAGAAAGACTTCATTGTACAAGTTTTGTTCCCAAACGCTATATGGGCTGAGGATCGTCCAGCGTTTTTGAATTTGTACACTGGTATTTTTCACTTCTGGGTCTTGAAACACCAACTCACGGGCTATTTCTTCGGTTTTGCCCGCGCAACAATGGGCTTCAAGCCACGCCACTCGAGCCACTTCTTCTAGTTTTCCGTTCCCCCCTTATCAGTTGGTTTTCTACCCCTAAACAGTCAGTTGGTTTTTCTCCCATACCCCTAAAAGACCTTGCCCGCCTGAGTGGGTGGAGCCGAAGCAGAAGCAGCAGCCAATTACCCCACCGCACGCGCCGGCGGCAAGACTGACACCATGGCCATATCCATGGCCGGCCGATGTACATCGACCTCGTCGACGCGGATGACGACAAGGGCAAGGGCGACGACTAGTAGAGTAGATCTAGGTTTAAAACATTTTGGTTATGTTTTTATTTTAATTAATGTACCAAATGAACTTTTGATGGCAGTGTATATATTTTTATTTCAAAATTTGGCCAAAAAACTGAAATGTTGCCCGACGCGTTAGGCGCACCGGCGGGCGGGACACAAGTAGACTTTTGGTGTCCGCGTGGCGATCTAAACAGATAAAAAAACAGATACATTGCGTGTCCGTTTAGGTCAACCCGTTGGAGTTGCCCTTTGTCCTTACAGCAAATATAGCTTGGCAAAACTACCAAGTTATAGACTTGTTGACAAGTTTAAAACGCTAATGTACAACACATCAATGTAACATACACATGAACAAATCAACTACACGCTACATCAATTTATTTAGTAATACGAACTGATGATTCTTTTCTTCCGAAACGGATGGAGAGGTGCCCAGGGCATAGGCTTCCTACTTGAACCTGGCCTTGACGGCGTCGATGTCTTCGTTATCGACCCTGAAGGCCTTGGCCAGCACGTCGGTTGGCACTGGTGGTGTGGCAGCGAAGAGTGTGGTGGCGATGGCTTGTGTGCCCTGGAGCTGGCTGTTGAAGGCGGCAATGACGGAGGCGGGGCGATGTCCCCTGTTCTGTTGGAAGTGCACGAGGCCACGAGGGAAGACGAACACCTCTCCGACGGTGACGAACCTAGTGAAGAGCTTGTTGGCGGTGGTGATGAAGCCCACCTCGAGGGTTCCCTCGGTGACGAAGATGATCTCGGTGGCGCGAGGGTGGGTGTGCGGCGGGTTCTGCCCTCCGACCGCGTAGTCGATGCGCGCCATGGACACGCCGAGCGTGTTCACCCCGGGGAATGACTGCACGTTGGCCGCCGTGACGACCGACCCTGCGGGGTTGTTGGTGTTACCGGCCTTCTTGAGACCGGCAAAGAAGAAGTCGTCTGCCGTGATGTTGGCCTTGCACGGGAACCCGTTGATCTTGATCGCTGCCGCGAAGCATTTGATCGAACACACAGCGTGAGCAACAACCAGGACACCAAGATCCAAAGAAGAAGCTGACAAGCTAAGATGAACTCATAATTTTGCAGGATGACTCACGGGATGCCAGGTCGGCGACGCAGACGTCCTGGAGCATGTCGGGGTCGCCGGCGAGGGAGGGGGCGGCAAGCGCGAGGAGGACGGCGCAGGCCGCTATGGCGGAAAGGTGAAGCCTCGCCATGGTCGATTGGTCAATGCTTGCTTGCTATGAGCTTGGCCTTGGTGGTATAGCTTGGGTCTGGAAATAGCAGAGGCAGGGAGGTGGTACTTGTAGGCAAGTTGATTCGTGTGTGGAACTATGGATAGCATCGCTATCCCAAGGTCAAACAGGGGTAGGCTGCGACGAGGCGACAGGGTTGGATGGGGAGGGAGAAGCAAGCATACGATTCCATTAATTTGGAGCCAATGGAGATATACTACTCTGAGTCAGATCCATGATCCAATCCATTCGGTGGCACGCTATGAGACACGAGGAAACAACCCCCCCCCCCCCCCCCCCCCCCCCCCCCCCCAATTTTCGCGGGTCTCTTGCCACGAACAATGCACGATTGCACATGCATGGCGACGGGTGTATCGAGTAGTTGCACATGCTAGTTCGTAGTCCCTCCGCTCCCGGTTTAGTAGCCCTCTCATATTTTGGGTCAAAATTTGACCATCTATTTGACTAATAAAATATAATGTATATGGTACAAAAATATAGTCTTGAATTTGTATTCGAAATAGGTTTCCGGTAGTATAATTTTTGTGGCATATAGTTTACATTTGTTTAGATAAATCTTTGTTCAAACTTTAGCCTAAATAAGAGGGGGCCTGATAAACCGGACCGAGCGAGATAGTACCGTTAGACCTCACGGTGATTGACCAATACATACATACCCCTGCCTCATTGATGGCAAGCTGTCCCAGCCAGTAATCAATTCCACTCGCATCAAAGAGGAGCCATTCTGCTCAACAACTACATCCAGATTTTGTTCCAGGAGAGGAGATGAGAAGGATGCTTCTGACTATTTTTTGCTTGCGAGGCTGATCTGGAACAGCTCTCGTACTACTTACTTAATTGTTAGAACTACTTAATTGTTACTGGAAATCATGGTGCCCAACACCATGCCCCATCAGAGACTTTTGTTTCTTGTGGGAATATTTTTTCCGTTGGCTAAACCGAGCACTCACCCACTCACCATATTTTTAAATACTTCCTTCATTTCATAATGTAGTGCATGTATATATTTTTAAAAGTCGAGAAACATATTTATATTTAGAATACCAAATGTATATCATCGGATACATGGTGAGTTAAATGTTCATAATGTTCATATCGTATATGTTTGGTATTGGAGATATAGATAGTTTTCTTCATAAACTTGCTCAAAGTTTCTTAAGTTTGACATTGCAGAAAATCTATATGCATTACATTATGGAACGGAGGGAGTATAGCGGACGAAGCAGCGAGAGCGAGGCGAGACTTATGCCGAAGAATCTGATGTTCTTCATGGTGATTAGAGCATCTACAGCCAGAACCCGTGGATGCGCTCACGGACAGTGACCAGACGGGTCTTAAATTTTACAATTTGCAACCATGTACCTTATTTCTAACGTCTTGGACCGGCGAGGCTGTCAAAACACACCAAAAATTGCTCATACTTAGGATGCAGACATGCAGTAACATCAGAGGTGGGGACACTTCTACACGGTCTGAACTTGGCAGGTCAGGTCGGCTATAATTTTATCGAGGTTAAATCAGACAGTCTCTTTTTCTTTTTGAGTATTGAATCAGGCTGCCTCGAGGCGATCAAAGTGATGAAGAACGTAATTTTATAGGCCCCACTGCAGCCATCTTCGAAGAGTGCTCATTCTTGTCTCGCAACTTCAGTTTTGTTTCTTTTAATCATTGCCCTAGGGAAGCTAATAGCGCTGTTGATGGATCCCCGAACTACTGTTTGGAACGGGGGGTATCCTTCATTTTTGGCTAATGTATTACTAGCGAAGGATGTATTCATTATGCATAGTTTAATATTTCCGCCGTCCTAAAATAAGTAACTCAACTTTGTGTTAACTTTAGTATAAATTTGTGTCACTTATTTATTTTGGGACGGAGCGAGTATAACCACCATAAATGTTTTCTTCAAAAAGGACAGCAAAACTTCAATTAAAAAAGAGAGACCACTTACCTCTAGAGTGGCCCATCGTTTAGGGCAATCATTAGAGCTAAGTAACAAAGGCAAATAAAGATTGTAGTATTTCGTACCATACCATGCGAGAGCGAGAGACTTAATTGTACTACAGGTTCTGTTCCGAAAAGCTATATGCTAACGTCCCAATTTTAATCTTGCTACTCAAACGCTTCGAGAACCACTTCTCTCGGTTTTCCCTTTCTCGCTTATCAGTTGGTTTTCTTCTTTACGTGGGTGGTTTTTTTCTCCGGTATCTCCTGGTTTTTCCTCTTGCGCTTATCAGTTGATTTTTTTCTCATGCGACAAAGTTCTCCTGTATTTGGGTGGTTAGTTCTTATGAAAAATGTAGCTTGGAAAACTACTGCCAAGTTATAGATTAGTTGACAACAGTGGCGGAGACAGCACCCGGCGAGCCGGGGCTGCTGCCCGGGCTCCCATGGTGCATGTGCATGGAGCTCTAGTAGTAAACAAATGGTTTCTTAACTGTTTATTTGGGAAAAATATAATTAACTTGGCATTACGTATATCTTGCCCAGGCTCTAAGTTTGAGCTGGCTCCGCCACTGGTTGACAAGTTGAAAAAACCAATGTAATAACACATCGCACTACTAAAATGTGGTAACATACAGTGCGCGAAACAGAAGCAAGTTTTATTATCTCAAAGAGCAACAAATGTAACATACACAACAACAAATCAACTACACGCTACAGCTCACTTGATGACTTGATTACCATTTATTCAGTAACAAACAAACGATTTGTTTTCTTCCGAAACGGATGGAGAGCTGCCGACAGCAGAGGCTCCCTAGTTGAACCTTGCTTTGACGGCGTCGATGTCTTCGTTATCGACCCGGAAGGCCTTGGCCAGCACGTCCGTCGGCACCGGTGGTGTGGCAGCCAAGAGCGTGGTGGCGATGGCCTGGGTGCCCTGAAGCTGGCTGTTAAAGGCGGCGATGACGGAGGCGGGGCAGTCTCCCCTGTTCTGCTGGAAGTGCACGAGCCCACGCGGGAAGACAAACACCTCTCCGACGGTGACGACCTTAGTGAAGAGCTTGTTGGCCGTGGTGATGAATCCCACCTCCAGAGTTCCCTCGGTGACAAAGATGATCTCGGTGGCGCGCGGGTGGGTGTGTGGCGGGTTCTGCCCTCCCACGGCATAGTCGATGCGGGCCATGGACACGCCGAGCGTGTTCACCCCGGGGAATGACTGCACATTGGCCGCCGTGACGACGGACCCCGCCGGGTTGTTGGTGTTGCCGGCCTTCTTGAGTCCGGCGAAGAAGAAGTCGTCGGCCGTGATGTTGGCCTTGCAAGGGAACCCGTTGATCTTGATTGCTGCCGCCATTCATGGGTCAGCCATCAGCAAGATCCAGCTAGCACACAAGATGCAACATGGAAGTTGACAAAGTTGAGTGAATAACTCAGCAGCAGGATGACTCACGGGATGCGAGGTCGGCGACGCAGACGTCCTGGAGCATGTCGGGGTCGCCGGCGAGGGAGGGGGCCGCGAGCGCGAGGAGGACGGTGCAGGCCGCCACGACGGAAAGCTGAAGCCTCGCCATGTTCGATTGCTCAATGCTTGCTTACTACGAGCTTGGTGGTAGTATAGCTTGGTTCTGGAAATAGCATTGGTAGGAGGTGGTACTTGTAGGCAAGGTGATTTGCGAACTATGGATGGGATCGCCATTTCAAGGTCAAACAAACAGGGTGGGCTGCGACGACGCGACATGGCCGGATGGGAGCCAATTCAAGCATCCGATTACATTAATTTGGAGCCAATTCAATGAGGGTGTAGGAGTAGTTGTTTATGCGCTCCTTGCAGGCTACCCTTTCACATGCGTTTCTGGATCAGATCCACGGTTCATCGATTATTGACACGAGGCGTATGACGCGTATCCTCTTGGAAACAACACCCCTGTTTCGTGGGTCTCGATCGCCAGAAACAATGCAGGATTGCACATGGCGACGGGTGGCTCGAGTAGTTGCACTTGCACATGTTAGTTCGTACCGTTAGACCTCATGGTAACCAAGTTGAGTTTCCGCCTCTGGGGTGGTTGCCAAAACAAAAGAGGACCCTGCCTGATGGAACGGAAGCTGTCTCTGCCAGTAATCAATTCCACTTGCATCAGAGAGCAGCCATTCTGGTCAATAACTCCATCCTGATTTTGTTCCAGCAGAGGAGAGGAGAACGATGGCTTCTGACTGTTTTGCTTGCGAGGCTGAGCTGGAACAGCTCTCCTACAGGAGAGATTAGATGTACTATAGAACTACGTACTACTAATGATGCTGGAAATCACGTTGCCCAGCACCATGCTCCATCAGAGACTTTTGTTTCTTGTGGGAATATATTTTTCCCTGGGCTACACCGAGCACTCAGCCACTGACCTTATTCAATTAGGGCGAGGGCGAGGGGAGACTTGTGCCAAACTGCAAAGCATTACATGCGGTTCCTGGTGGTTAGTGGTCAGGGAGTAAATCGGTAGCTGTCCGGCCGTCTCTATCACCGACAGGGCACGTACCCCGATAAAATCTCAACGTTCGGATTTTAAGCATTTCATCCGGAACATTTTTTTTTCCGCATGCAAACGAGCACCACAGCTTCACTCACTCGTCGTCGGGCGACGGGGCGGCTCCCGTGCTCGCGGCCGCGATGGCGCCGTCCGCCGCCGATGATCGCCGGCGCGTCGGCGGGCGGTTCTGGGCTCTCGCCGAGTCCGACGAGGATGATGCGGACGACGATGGGGATGCATCCCCGGCGAAGTCATCGCCCTCACCCTCAGTGACACCTTCGGATCTCATTTGTGACTTTTTTCATTCAGGTTATAACGAAGATGAAGTGGCAACTACGATCAATCATGTTCTGCCATCGGACGATCCGGCGCGAATCGGTCTTCACGCAGGCGAGAAGAATGAGATAATCCGACGCGTTGTTCATCGGAGGACGGCGGTGTCGGCGCTCAGACCTTGGAAGGGTCCCTTACCTAAGGTGATGTTGGGGAACGTTGCAGAAAACAAAAAATTTCCTACTCGTTTCACCAAGATCATCTAGGAGTTCATCTAGCAACGAGTGATTAGATGCATCTACATACCTTTGTAGATCGCGAGCGGAAGCGTTCAAAAGAACGGTGATGATGTAGTCGTACTCGACGTGATTCAAATCACCGATGACCAGCGCCGAACGGACGGCACCTCCGCGTTCAACACACGTACGGAACAGCCACGTCTCCTCCTTCTTGATCCAGCAAGGGAGGGAGGAGAGGTTGAGGGAGATGGCACCAACAGCAGCACGACGGCGTGGTGTTGATGGAGCTGCAGTACTCCGGCAGAGCTTCGATAAGCACTATGGAGGTGGAGGAGGTGTTGGGGAGGGAGAAGGAGGCAACCAAAGGCCAGGGCGTTCAGGTATGAAGTCCCTCCTCTCCCCCACTATATATAGGGGTGCCAAGGGGGGGTGGTGCGCAGCCTAGGAGATCCAATCTCCTATGGCCGGCGGCCAAGGGGAGGTTTCCCTCCCCCCCAAGGCACCTAGGAGGTGCCTTACCCTCCTAGGACTCTTGTCCCCTTAAACCCTAGGCGCATGGGCCTATGTGGGGCTGGTGCCCTTGGCCCATTAGGCCAAGGCGCACCCCCTTACAGCCCATGTGGCCCCCCGGGACAGGTGGACCCACCCGGTGGACCCCCGGGACCCTTCCGGTGGTCCCGGTACAATACCGATAACCCCGAAACTTGTCCCGATGCCCGAAACAGGACTTCCCATATATAAATCTTTACCTCCGGACCATTCCGGAACTCCTCGTGACGTCCGGGATCTCATCCGGGAATCCGAACAACATTCGGGTTACTGCATATACATATCCCTACAACCCTAGCGTAACCGAACCTTAAGTGTGTAGACCCTACGGGTTCGGGAGACAAGCAGACATGACCGAGACGACTCTCCGGTCAATAACCAACAGCGGGATCTGGATACCCATGTTGGCTCCCACATGCTCCACGATGATCTCATCGGATGAACCACGATGTCGAGGATTCAATCAACCCCGTACGCTATTCCCTTTGTCTATCGATATGTTACTTGCCCGAGATTCGATCGTCGGTATCCCAATACCTTGTTCAATCTCGTTACCGGCAAGTCACTTTACTCGTACCGTAATGCATGATCCCGTGACCAGACACTTGGTCAGTCTGAGCTCATTATGATGATGCATTACCGAGTGGGCCCAGTGATACCTCTCCGTCATACGGAGTGACAAATCCCAGTCTTGATCCATGTCACCCAACAGACACTTTCGGAGATACCCGTAGTCTACCTTTATAGTCACCCAGTTACGTTGTGACGTTTGGCATACCCAAAGCACTCCTACGGTATCCGGGAGTTACACGATCTCATGGTCTAAGGAAAAGATACTTTGACATTGGAAAACTCTAGCAAACGAACTATACGATCTTGTGCTATGTTTAGGATTGGGTCTTGTCCATCACATCATTCTCCTAATGATGTGATCTCGTTATCAATGACATCCAGTGTCCATAGTCAGGAAACCATGACTATCTGTTGATCAACGAGCTAGTCAACTAGAGGCTCACTAGGGACATTTTGATGTCTATTATTCACACATGTATTACGATTTCCGGATAACACAATTATAGCATGAATAAAGACAATTATCATGAACAAGGAAATATAATAATAATGCTTTTATTATTGCCTCTAGGGCATATTTCCAACAGGTGAGTCTTCCGAATCTTACGCTTTTCGATATGATTAGGCCGGAGTCGTGGATTACTGTTAAGAAGAGGAAGCATGCGAGGCGGATCAACTCGTCAGGCACCGGTGGCGCCCGTGATGGCCGTGCCGGCGACCGGGATCTCGGAGATGAGATCGCTACGTTTGAAACACTTACTGGGTTGTGCTGGCCCGCTCGGAGGGAGCCGGGTCCGCAAGGAGATGGCCCAGGGTCAGATGGGTATGAGGCCCATGCTGTATCGGACCATAGTCTTACCCGTATCGTGATCCCATGCACGTTCGAGGGTGATCGATCTTCTTTCCTGCGTGCGCCGTCTCCTGCTGCTCCTAGGGTTCACAGACACGGGACCCGAGGTTTCCCGGTGTGTGGTGCTCGTCGGGCGAGGAGGATCCGGCCTCTCCTGGACATGGCCGGCCGCGGGGCTGCGCCGCCGCCAGCCAAGAAGAGTGTCTCATCCGCTCCAGCAGGACGGAGCGGGCCGGCTCCGCTGCCGGCGGACGGTGTCGGGCGTGGAGCCCTGGTGCCGCTTGGCCAGAGACCGCTGGCAGGCGGGGGTGTTTCTCTGGGCAACCCGGGCCGTGGCACTGGCCACTTGGGCGTGCGGCTGCTGAGGCAAGTGCCCTTGCAATCTGCGATAGGGCGGGGCGGGCTGAGGCCTCCAGCGCCGGGTGCGGCGTTCGCCGCTCAGCCGACCGCGGGTCATGGTGGGCCTCGGCCGCAAGCGTCGGGCGCGGCCGGTGTGGCTGCTGCTGGCCGGGGTGGTTTTGCCCTTGGGGTGGCGCCGACATCTACGGGCGGTCAGCCTCGTGCCGCGCCTCCGCCTCACGTCGTCGCGAGGCCAGCTCAGAACAGGTTGGGACCGGCACAGACAAGGCGGAATTCTAACACTAGAGAGTCCCATGATCCACCCCGAGGCGAGTTGGGGGACGATGGGTATGATGCGTATGGAGAGGGACAACATCGTGGTTCCTCTTCCACAGGAGGAGGTTGAGGTTATGCCTGGCAGAGTGACGGGTCTACTGAGAGACCGTTTCTCGGCCCTCCATGTGGATTTGTCGAGGGAGCCTCAGGTCCGGACCACCGCCAGAGAGGTGGCTACCGTGGACATCGTGGTGGTCGGGGTGGTGGCCGTTGGAGGTATCGCCGACAGCCTCCGCCTCTGGCAGTTGTTGACCATGCGGCGTCAGCAGTGGAGACCGATCACGCTCAGTCCACGGATCTCCCTCCCCAGGCGATGGATGTGGTGACGGCCTTGGCCAATGTTGAGGTTCCTGCGACTGGGACTGTGGTTGAGGCTACCGACAGGTCTGATGCAGAGAGGGCGTCCAAGTGGGCGCGTAGAAAGGAAAGGATGCTTTGCTACCGTTGTGGTGAGAAGAGCCACTTCATTGCTGAGTGCGTGGCGGAGCTGTGTGAGTCGTGTGGCAAGCCAGCTCATGCCTCGGGGGATTGCCCGTTATTGCGTGACCAGGCTCCGGCTCTGACAATGTATGGGGTATATTGTGCTGAGCTAATGTTCTTTGAGTCACCTGCCGCGAGAGAGATTCCGGAGGAGACAATGAGCTTGACCACCGGGGTTGTGAAAGCTACCCAGGGTGCGGTAACTGAGGCTCAGATTGTGCGGAGGCTTCAAGAGCTGGCACCGGGAGACTTCCAATGGGAGATGGTTCCTCTTGAGGCTAATATTTTTAAGGTTGATTTCCCCACTATGGATGATTTCCAGAGACTGCTGAGCTTTGGCTTATGTAGAGTGCCTGGCACTAAGTGCATTCTGGAGTTTAATGAGTGGAAGAAGGTGGAGCCTAAGTGAAAGCCATTGACGTAGGTCTGGTTGAGGTTTTCGGGGGCTCCATCTAAGCCTTTGCAGGATGTTCAAGTTGTGGCCAGTATGGGTATTATGGTTGGCTAGACGGAGAAAGTGGATATGGCTTTTACCTGTACTCATGGAGTGGCCCGGATTTTAGTGAGCATTCTGGATATTGAGTACATGCCCGATGTGGTCAACTGGACTTATAGGGGAGAGGTGTTTTCGCTAGAGATCGAGTTCAAGGAAACGGATCTGTTTGCTGAGGCGATTAATGGGAATGATGTTGATATGCACGAGGGTGACGACAGTGCGGGTGCCAAGGGGGCGCCGACTGATGACTCGACACGGGAGGGGTCTAATGGTGCTCGCCCTCATGCTCAGTTGACCGGGGATGGGACCGGGGTTGAGCCAGCGCCCTCACTAGCGGTGCCCATGACTTCGTTGCGTTTTGGGTCCTTTGAGCCAGCCTCGGCCCCTCCCAGACTTTGGAGTGACCGGGTAGATTCTGATGATGTGTTTGAACATACGCTCCCTTTGTTGGAGTTCGAGGGTGCTGGCGGATCCTCGGCTGGACGCCTGGTGATGGCATCGTCGGCGAGGGCTTTGGATAGAGTTGGGGAGGTAGAGCCAGTGGTTGCTCCTATTTCCCTTGCTTCACCTGTGGTCGAGGCTCCGGAGATGACGACTGCGTCCGAGGTGGAGCTTGGGGGAGGGGGTTCGGGGCAGGTGGCTTTGACTTCTCTCCTCCCTATCCCGACGCCGGCGACGCCGGTAACGATGACGTCGGCTGGTGCTGGGAGAGGTGGCCCGAGGCAGGAGGCCTCGGCTCTTTCTCCTCCAGTCGTGGTGACGGCGCCTGCGCTTCCAATGGCGCTGGGGGGGGGGGCTGGGGCAGGTGGCCCTGGCTCCTCCTCCCTCTTCGGCGGTCAGGAGGACCGCGTCTCCGTCGACGACGGCACTCGACTCTGCGTCGAGGGGTGGGGCGGGAGGAGGGCTCGGGCAGGCGGTCCCTATCATCCTCTCTCCCGTTGTGCCTGTGGACCTGGGCCTCGGTGTGGGGCACTCGTCCGAGGGGCATGGGAGCCCTCAGCCGCCTCCTCCGGTAACCTTGGTTGACCCTTTGTGGGATTCCGCGCGAGGCTTTACTAGGGAGGAGGTCGTTGCTTTTGGCGGGATCCCTGACCCGGTCTCGACGGGGAGACGGATGAGTGCTCGCGTTCAGGAGCTTCCGGGGGTTGATGACATGCAGCAGAGGTGCGCTATGAGGGCGGCCAAGCTTCATGATGCTTAGATCTCTACTGGTATGTCCGTCAACATATCTAATTCTTTATTGCATTTTTCTAATGAGGAAATTATAAATAATGCAAACCAATTAGGAGTTTCACTAGGGGCTACTGATAGTGATATTTCCAATTCGGTGAATGATTTGTTAGATTTGGAGGCGGAGCGTGCCTTAGAGACTATTCGTAATCTTGCAGCGGTAAAACCCATGAATGATGATGAGATTGATGCGTTAGGAGTCAGAGTGCTCGATAACCTGTGTGCGGATCTAGCACCCTCCAATCATGAGTCTGAGGATGATGATGTGCCCCTAGATAATGCAGTTGCTAGTACCGCTGAGCCCGGTTATGAGGACCGTGTGACAGAACCTAGTAAACCAAAGCGCAAGTGGAAACAGAAGATTTATCCCGACTCTGCAGTTCGTAGGAGTGCTAGGATTCAGACTACTAAAAAATTTCATGATGAATTATGAAAGGAATCTTTTGGAATAGCAGAGGTCTGAAAGACTTGGCTAAAAGAAGGTTTCTTGCTGAGGCATCTCTGGAGCATCGTTTAGATTTTATTGCTCTTTCGGAAACTGGTAGAGATAACTCTGCGCCCCAGTTTCTTTCCTCTCTTGCGGGTGGTGTTGATTTCGATTGGCATTGCCTCCCTCCGCGAGGAAGATCGGGTGGTATCTTGCTGGGTGTGAGATGCGATTCACTTGAAGTCCGAAGTGTAGTGATGGGAGACTTCACGGTTAAGTTTCGAGTTAGGTCTAAAGTTGATGGGTTCAACTAGGCTTTGGTGGCGGTTTATGGTGCTGCACAGCCCGAGCTTAAACCGGAGTTTCTGGCGGACCTTGTTCGAATCTGTGGGTCCGAGCAGCTTCCAGTTTTAGTTGGGGGTGATTTCAATATCATTAGGAGGAGAGAGGAGAAGAATAATGATAACTTTGACGGCAGGTGGTCGTTTATGTTCAATACCATTATTGAAAGCTTGGATCTGAGGGAGATAGAGCTTTCTGGTAGAAATTTTACCTGGGCTAATGCTATGCCAAATCCGACTTACGAAAAGCTTGATCGAGTTCTCGCGAGCGTGGAGTGGGAACAGAAGTTCCCTCTTGTTACGGTTCAAGCTCTCTTGCGGGGCGTGTCTAATCACACACCCTTGTTCGTGGACTCAGGGGAGCCGAACCACATGGGAAACAAGAACACCTTTTCATTCGAGATGGCCTGGTTCAAACGCGAAGGGTTCTTGGACCTGGTTGCCAGGGAATGGGCTAAGGGTGCAGGAGGTAGGACTGCGGTCAAGTGTTGGCAGAATAAGATTAGGAATTTGAGAAGTTTCTTACGGGGTTGGGCTAAGCACCTTAGTGGGGTGTATAAGATTGAAAAGGATAGGCTCCTTTCTCTTATACAGACCCTATACTTAAAGGCCGAAACCATGATTTTGCTGCCAGCTGAGCTTCAGGTTAAAAATGAGGCAGAAAGAGGTTGAAAGAACTTCTCCGCGAAGAAGAATTGAAGTGGGCTTTGCGGGCTAAGGTCCGCAAAGTGGTCCAAGGGGACGCGAATACTCAATTCTTTCACTTGATTGCTAATGGTAAGCACAGAAAGAAGAGAATCTTCCAACTTGAACAAGATGAGGGCACTATTTTAGGACAGGACAACCTAAAAAGCTATATAACCGAGTATTATAGGCAGTTATTTGGACCTCCGGAGGATAATTGTGTGTCCCTCGATGAGTCCAGGACTGAGGATGTGCCGCAACTATCGGCTGCTGATAATGATATTCTGGTTGCCCCGTTCTCAGAGAAGGAGGTGTTTGATGCTATTGCACAGATGAAAAACAATAAGGCTCCCGGACCGGATGGATTCCCGGTCGAGTTCTACAAAAAGTGCTGGCACATTATTAAGGGGGATTTGCTACCTATGTTTCATGATCTGTTCTCTGGACAGCTTCACTTATTTCACTTGAATTTTGGAACTATCACACTGCTTCCTAAGAAAACGAATGTTGTGAGAATTGAGCAGTTCAGGCCGATATGCCTTCTCAATGTTAGTTTCAAAATCTTTACCAAGGTCGGGACTAATAGGCTCACACAGATTGCGCATTCTGTGGTGCAACAATCCCAAACTGCTTTCATGCCGGACATAAACATCCTTGAAGGGGTGGTTGTCCTTCATGAAACGCTCCATGAAATCCATTCCAAAAAATTAGATGGAGTAATTTTTAAGGTGGATTTCGAGAAAGCGTACGATAAGGTCAAATGGCCTTTCCTCCAACAGGCATTGCGTATGAAAGGTTTTTGATGAAGCCTGGCGTCGCCAGGTTGAATCATTTACGCAAAAAGGGAGTGTGGGAATTAAAGTGAATAACGATATTGGTCATTACTTCCAGACACATAAAGGCCTAAGACAAGGAGATCCGATGTCCCCTATCCTGTTTAACATTGTGGTTGATATGTTAGCGATTTTGATAGGAAGGGCTAAGGAGAATGGTCAAGTAGGTGGCTTGGTACCTCATCTTGTTGATGGAGGTATATCCATCCTTCAGTACGCTGATGATACAATCATCTTTTTGGAGCATGACTTGGCCAAGGGGAGAAATATGAAACTGGTGTTATGCCTTTTCGAACAATTGACCGGGTTAAAGATTAACTTTCATAAGAGCGAGTTGTTCTGCTTTGGTAGAGCCAAAGACGAACATGAGTCTTATAGGCAATTGTTTGGGTGCGAGATGGGGGATTTACCTTTCTCTTACCTAGGTATCCCAATCCACCATCGTGAGCTGACAAACAGAGAATGTAAGTGCATCGAAGACCGATTTGAGAAGAAACTGAGTTGCTGGAAGGGCAAGCTCATGTCATGCGGAGGCCGATTAATTCTAATAAATTTGGTGCTCACAAGTATGCCTATGTTTCTCTTATTGTTCTTTGAAGTCCCAGTTGGTGTCAGGAAAAGACTGGACTTTTATCGATGGCGTTTCTTTTGGCAGGGTGATGAACTAAAAAGAAAATACCGGCTTGCTAAATGGGATATCATCTGCAGACCGAAAGACCAAGGGGGTCTTGGTATTGAGAATCTTGAAGTAAAGAACAGATGCCTTCTCAGTAAGTGGCTGTGGAAGTTGTCATCTGAGACTGTTGCCACGTGGGCGCAAATCCTTCGCAGCAAGTACCTACAGACAAAATCACTGTCCCAGGTCACAGTCAGGCCGACTGACTCGCCTTTCTGGAAAGGACTGATGAAAGTAAAACAATCCTTGTTTAATAGGACAACGTTTGTTATTGGCAACGGCGCTAGTACACGTTTCTGGGAGGATACTTGGCTCGGCGACACACCCTTGGCCATTCAATATCCGTCTTTATATCGTATTGTTCAACGACGTGAGGTGTTCGTTGCAACGGTATTTCAATCTATCCCCCTTAGTATTCAGTTCAGACGGTCGCTAGCGGGCAATCATTGGGAAGAATGGCTCCGTCTAGTTAGAAGACTGATGGAGGTTCAACTTTCTCAATAGCCTGATGAATTACACTGGAAACTGACTAGGTCTGGAGTATTCACAATTAAATCAATGTATATTGATGTTATTAATTCGAACTCCATTCCTACCTCCAAGCATGTTTGGGCTGTCAAAGTTTCATTGAAAATAAAAGTGTTTATGTGGTTTGTCCATAAACAAGTTATTTTAACCAAGGACAACTTGATAAAGCGTAATTGGACAGGACCTACTAGGTGTAGTTTCTGTGATCGGGATGAGACGATCAAACACCTCTTTCTTGATTGCCCGTTGGCCAAGGTCCTTTGGCGGACGGTCCACATTGCTTTTAATATTACTCCACCGAATTCTGTCAACACGTTATTTGGGACATGGCTTAATGGGATTGAGCCTGACTTAGTGAGACATATTCGTGTTGGAGTTTGCGCTTTATTGTGGACTATTTGGAATTGCATAAATGATTTAGTTTTTAAGAGAACATCACGTATTCACTTTTTGCAGGTTATTTTCCGAGCCACGGCATTGATCCGTTCGTGGTCGCTACTCACTCCGATGGAGGCCAGGGAGCATTTGGTTACTGGATCCATCCGTTGGGAGATGGTAGCTCGGGATATCTTCAACCGGTTTGGATGGCGGTCATGTAATAGGATAGGAAATTAGTTTACCTATCTATCTTTAGCCAGTCGGTTGTGGCGTCTTTGTTTGGCTAGTTTGTGTTTCTAGCCCATTTTGGCTCTGTGTGAGCTTTCTTTTCAGTTTTTACTGTTGGAGACTTTGGCACCTTGTTGGAACCTTTTCATTTGGTTAATAAGATGGCCGTATGCATCACTCTGATGCAGAGCCCGGGGAGACCCCCCTTTCCGAAAAAAATCCGAAACATTTTTACATGACAAGTTTGGTTGAGGCGAGGTGGCAATTTTAGTTGTTAAGACATGGCAACTTTGTCCCAGTTTGGGGTTTTTTTGTCAGAAAATTGTAATGTTTGCCAACCACACATGAACTAAAATTGCCTAAAAAACGTTCGGGTTGCCATGCTTAAAATCCAAACATTCGGGATTTATCATTGCCATATTAAAATTATACGTACTTTTCAAAAATGTGTGAAAATTTATAAAAATTACATGTAATTTTTTAATACGTAAATTCTTTTCTTGATTACTCAAAAACATGCATAGTTATTTTAATCAATATGAAAATGTACATGGGTTTCAAAATCTTCTTCAACATTCAAAAAGTTCTTGGATTTTATAATTAGTCCATTTGTTTAAAGAATGTTCAAAAATTTCGGAAATATTCACGCATTTGAAAATGTCCAAAGTATTCATAAAAAAATCACTCACGCATTCACAAAAATAATTCATGTATGTTTTTGTAAAATGTTTATGCGGTAGATTGTTTTTAAATAAAGCAATAAAAAGATAAAATCAAGAACAAAAATAAATATTAGAAGCAAAATAAAAAATAACATAATTAAAACCAAGGAATTCCGGCTGATATAGTACAAACCGACAGAAAAACAAGAATAAAACCAATAAAACATGGAACGATCCAGTTAATCAAGCCACGTCTCGAAGGAAAGGCTAGCCGCCACATCCTCCTTCCTCCATAAAAAAGTTAGGGTTTCTGCCTTCCGCCGTCGCCGCCGCAGGTCCGCCTCCTCTCCGGTGGCCCTAGGGCCATGGGGGCGCGGTGGATCTCGGCAAGGGCCGGCGGGAGGGCTCCGTTTTTAGTCGTTTCTTTCAGTTTTGCTAGGGTTTGTGTCCTGCTCAGCAAGACGAGATGACGGCGGCTCCCTGAAGATGGAATAAAGGTCTCCCCACCTAGTCCCCGTTCCGGCGGCGCGTATAGCACGATTGGTGGGCATGTGGAGGTGTGTCTCCGGCGGATCTATCTTTGGTGGATTTGCTCGGATCTCGTCGTTGTTCGTCTACGTTCGCGTGTCTTCGGATTGGATCTTTCTGATCTACGTTATTCTTCATCTGCGGTGGTTGCTGTTCTGGTGCGCTGGTCCTACGGGGCCTTAGCACGACGACTTCCTGACTGTCTACTACAACAAGTTGTGCCCGACTCTGGCGATGGAGGGGTGATGACGGCGGCGCGCCTTCGGCTCGCTTCAGTGCTGGTAGTCGTCGCTAGGTGGTCTATGGATCTGGATGTAATTTTTATTATTTCTGATATTCGTTGTACTGCCATGATTGAAGATGAATAGATCGGAAATTTTCTCGCAAAAAAAACATGGAACGATCCAAATAAACACTTTTAGTGGTGTGGTGCGAGACGGCATAAAGAACGCAAGAAAAGCTAAATGGCCAAGCCCAAGTGAAGGGATGGCGGCCGGATTTCTACAATTTTGCTAGTCTGGAAAGTCCCTCAGTTTTCCTACCCTAGCCGCCGCCACGCCAGGCGACTAGGGAGGCGATTTTCTTCCTCCGATCTCAGCCGGTCAGGGCGTTGGCCCCCTCTCCCTCCGGCTGCTCCGGCGGCGAGAGGGAGGGGGACCCGTTCCTCCGTTCTGTAGTTAGGTTTTGGATTTGTAGGTCATGGTGCGTCGTTGGGGTGGTGGGAGCGGCGCCCGGACGAATAAATCTGCCTCAGCTTCACTCCCATATCGGCGGTGCCGTTGATGGCGGCGTCTCGGAGTTGATGGCATCGTGTGATTTCCGATCCTTCAGATCGGCTGTGTTAGGGTTCATGGGTGATGTTGGCGAGGCGGCGGCGGCGACTTCATCAGGTGTGTCTCTCCTTTTGCTCTGTCCCCGTTGCTGTGGCGTTGTCTCCGACGTCATGGTGGAGCAGGGAGGTTTTGTCATCCAGAAGTACGTGCAGACGGTTGTTTGCGCAAATGACAGCTGGAAGATGGTGCATCCCGTGCTGGGTTTGTGGTTGGTGGCCGACAGTTCTGGTTTCCTCCTTCGACGTCGTTGTCGTGCGGGGGTGTCAGATCTAGAGTTCGATGGCGTGTCCGGGGACATGTTGCCCCGGTCTGATTCTTTCAACGGCAATGGTTTTGCTTCTGGCAAACTACTTTCGAGGTTCGTAAAGCTGCTGATCAGCGATGGAGCCGCGTCGAGCTCGGGTGAAGAGGTGATCTGTTTTCTTTTCCTTTGGTGGTCGCTTCGGTGGTGTCGGAGGAGAGGAACAGGCGCTGGTATTATGCATAGGATTATCCTATCTTTTCAGTACTGTAATGTCGGTGCTTACGTGGCTTGTAACTGGATCTTTATTTTATAAATGAGACACGTATTACCATGAAAAAAAATACCGCGAGAGCTATATCTCGCCCAGGAATCCTATTTACCGTGTAACGCGATAGATACCGACTAAACGCGCACCCCGCCCTCTGCGTACACTCACTACATGGGCCAGCCCATTACAAGGTTTTTCCAAGTTTTTTCCACTCAGTTCTGGGAAAGTTCTAGAAAAACCTTTGAACATGTTTTTTCATCTTTTTTTGTTTCCATTTTATTCATCTGTTTCTTCCAATTTCATTTTTCTTTTAGTTTTTATTTTTTGGATTTTTAATCCTTGAACACTATTTTTTTTCTTTTGGTCTTATTGTTTCCTTTTTATTTTCTCTTTTCATTTTTCCTTCGTATTTTTCCATTTTAAAATTCGAAACATTTTGTGTAATTCAAAAACACAAGGTGAACATCTTTGGAACTTTGGAACAATTTTTAAACTCATGATTTTTTTTCAAATTGTTGAACGAATTCACGAACTGTTTCTGAAAATTGCAATATTTTTGATGAATTGGTGAATATTTTTTAAATCTATGAGTATATTTCAAATTCATGATCTTTTTTGAAGATTTAGGAATGTTCGTAAAGATTTTCTGAATTGGCTAAAATATTGTGAAAATCGCCAATATTTCATAAATAACAGAACATATTTTTAAATTAACATACTATTTTTGTACTCATTAAGATTTTTCAAATTTGTGAACCTTTTCGAGTTTGTTAAAATAATTTGAACTTCCTAAACAGTTTCTGAATCCAGGAACATTTTCAAATTTGCGAAATTTTTTGAACCAGAAATATTTTTAAAATGTATGAACTTTTTTGAAATTCCGGAAAATGGACGAACATTTAAAAATGAAGAACCTTTTTGGGAATCCATTTTTTTTCAAAATAGGCAAAAAAATGGAAAAAAACAAATAAAACCAAAAAACTAAAACAAATAGAAAAATTTGGGGCATCTAGCTTTGCACATGGGCCGACCCAAAGTGCGCATGTGGGGGTGGTCAGGAAGAGGTATGCGAGCAGCTTTGGATCGTGCGCGTCAGGGAATAGGAGCCGGTGTTTCCTACTTTGGGGGTTATTATGTGTTTATCTAATGGATATTAGTTGAGATGCCCGTAATGAAATATATTATCTAATGGTGCAACCTACTTTGGGGGTTATTATGACTATATTTAGGATTTTTAGGCTAGATTGTTTTTCACATTGAATATATAATGACTCACACAAGAAGTCATGTTGGCAAAGATGTGGATGAACTTGTTAAACTTGAACAGCTACGTATGTGGTGCCAAAGGTGGCCACACATGTTTCTTTCTATTGCAAGGAAACTCCAAGTGGTCTATGTTTTGTTGGAATGTTGATTCATTTCTGTTCCTGAAATTTCAGGCGCTCTATATGTCTTGTTTTTAGAAAAGGTCATGCCGAATTTGTTCATGAATTTTGGCATGATTTGTGCTAGAAAGTAGAAAATACCAAGTGCCCGTGATTTGCCGGAATGGGATTAATCGACATTCCTGCAAAGCATAGGCCTTTTTATGTCATTAATTGATATACGTAACGTGTTGACTTTCAGTCTGTTGGGACTCCTTGTGTGACTTTCAGGCTGTTCTTGAAGGAAGGATCCCAACTGTTGTCGTCGGGGTCATTTCTCCTCTTTTTCTCGTGATATACCTTGGTAATGCATGAGAGAAGTGTATGGGGGGGGGGGGGGGGGATAACCATTACCGATAGCGTAATCAAGATGAAGATTTAGTTCCTAGGCTTGGCATAAACTTTAAACATATTTAGATGATTGGCATGCTTATTCCTAGGTTGTAACCGACCATTGTAAACCCTATATACCCCAGGTGCCTATATGAGCCGTGGGGTTTAGTCTTTAGAGACAAATTACGAGGTTTTAGAGTTTAGAACTCCTTCATACGATCTCGAGGTAGATCATACTGTACTTTGTACCCCCATCAAAATCAACATATTAGAAGCATGACGTAGGGTTACCTCCTTGAGAGGGTCGAATCTAGGTAAACATCGTAAATGGTTGCCTAATATGCACTCGAAACCACTATTAAAATATTTGCTAGTGTATATGATTTAGAAATATCTACCATGATATTTGATAATATTAAAAAATGTATAAACACACAGATAGATATTCAAATATATATATATATATATATATATATATATATATATATATATATATATATATAGTGGGTCTATTATGATAACACCCCTTAAGACCTTATTCTGCACACCAAAAACCTTATTCTGCTAACACCCTAACACACAGCGAGCGGATCAATCCCAGTAGAAAACCCACCCATTGCTCCCACTCCCACGGCTCCTCGTGCCCACCAACTAGTCTCCCCCCGCCTTCTTCCCCTTCCCCACTGCAGCACCTCCCTCCCACCGTCGCACCACCTCCTTCCCGCATCGCCACATCACCTCCCTCCACTCGTAGCCGGGGGGCCGAGCCACCGAGCTTCCACGACCCCTCCCGGTGATGCGCGGCCACGCGGATCTCGTGCCCGCCGACGGGCCCCTGACCCCGCGCCGCCCTGCGTCGGTATCCTATTCCCGTAGCTCTATCTCTCCCCGACCTTCTCCTTTGTCCATAGGTGGCGCCGCGCGAGTTGCATCCGACGGCCGGAGGAGCATGGGCATCCGCCAACTTCCTGCTGGTCGTCGCGGCTGGATCCACCCTTCCCACACCCGAATCCGGCGCGGCCCTGCCCCAGTCCCACGGTGGCGCTCGTCGATTCGTGCCATCCCCTCTGCCACCATGGCTCGTGGCCGGCGCGACCCGTCCCCCGCAGCCGGATTCGTCCGTCCCGGCCCCGTACGCAGCTGCAGGCGCCAGGCTGGCCTCCCACCTCTAGGCACACCGAGCCGCCACGCCCCCTCCAAGCTAGCCGCCCCATCCCATCCCCCACAACATCCAGGTGACGTATCGAAGCATCCCAGGCCAGATCCCGTCGCCACATTCCCTGGAGGTGAGGGATCCCGAGCGGCCTTCCCCGCTCCGACGTTCAGTCGGACGATGCTCCGCCTGTAGTGCACTTGTTGGGCGCGTGCAGAAACATCCCCTCCCCGCTCTGCAGTGCACCTCACCGTGCGGTGCGGATCACAAGATTTTTTTTTCATTTTTTGGCACGACAGCCGTCCATACTCCCGTCCTCACGTAGGCAAATGGACTGCATGGTGCATGGACAGCGATGGTGCTCAGGTGACCACAGCAGCACCGAAGGTGAGCCTCCCCTCCTCTCCCTAATTGCCTTCATCTTCCTCCCTCACATCTCCCTTATGCCCGCAGGTGCCGCCAGGGGCATCTCAATCTTGTCTCCCACTGCGGCTCTGGATCCTGATGTCATTGTGCGTCAGATCTCCTCTACGGCATTCAGTTAAGATAGGGCGTCACCGGCGTGCAGTTCGCCTAGTTCCCCTTGCTGTGGTGCGGTGCGTCACCGTTGTTCTATTGCACTTTGGGTCCTTCTTTTCTTCAGATATTGCTTGTCTGCAGTTCGCCTATGATCTTGGTGCGGTGCCGTGGATGTGCCAGCAGCCGCTCTCTGTGTGGTTGGCCACGCTGTTCTTTGCAGATCCCTGAAGGGAGAGAGGAGGTGATCTACATGGCGTGTTGCAGTTCCTGGTGCCACTCTAGTGCAGCTCAGTTTGTGCACAAAAGTGGAGTTCTTTTTTTGTTGTTGTAGTAGTTCCTCGTCATTGTAATTTGTGTGTGTTTGTACTATGGATTAAAAAGAGGATCACTGTAGTTCGTTCGCCCCTTCTCGTAGTCCAGAGATGTACAGATCGCATCTCTCTCGAAAACATTCATTGAAGAAAACAACAACAAAAATTTGTTTATGTGCAGCTCACTTGTTTCATTGCCGCAGTGATCTTCTCTCTCGCAGTGGTTCACTATGTTGCCAAATGCAAAAACAAATTGGAAAAATCGTTTTTTAATGCAGCTCACTCTGTTGTTATGTGCAGTAGAAAGAAAATTGGAAAAAGAAAAATTGATGCAGTACACTCACCTTGTCCCTGCAGTGCATACTCATAGATAAAAAAATTACGGAGACGATAAAAAAAAGAATGTGGTTCACTTTTCATAGTATTGCGGTTCACCACCGCTCGACATGAAGTGCACTCCACCTTGTTTGGGAAAAATTACGTCCCACAAAAAAACCATGCAGTGCACTTGCCCATCTAATGAAGTGCGGTATTTCGTCTGAAGCAGTGCGTTCTTCTTTCCCCATCCGAAAAAAATACGTCTAAACAAAAAGAAACCATGCAGTGCACTTGCCCATCTAATGAAGTGCGGTATTTCGTCTGAAAGCAGTGCGTTCTTCTTTCCTCGTCCGAGAAAAAATACGTCTAAACAAAAAGAAATCATGCAGTGCGCTTGACCATCTGATGCAGTACGGTATTTTGTTTGAAGCAATGCGTTTTTCTATCCGATGCAGTAAATATGACGATTTTGGTCTCGCGAAGAACAGAGTGTCCGCTTTTCGGTAAAATCGAAACTGTTCTTAAACCGAAGGGAATTAGAGAGAGTGTTCTACATGAAAAAGTTGCGTCTCATCGATATCTTTCCAACGGCGTATGATTTGAATTATTCCGACCAGTTATTCATAAAAATTTCACGAAAAAACAGCCGCTGCCTATCAAAGTCAGCCGCACGATTTTCAAAATTAACTAAAAACCGTAATGAATCTCAAAACCATTTCAACATATGAAAGTTGCGCCTTGTCCGTAGCTTTCCAACAGTGTATCATATGTCTCGTTCCGACAAACGGTTAGAAAACTGGAGCAAAAACAGTACCGAAAATTTCAACAAATTTGAAAAACAGAGTTCCGCGATTTAGTAAATTTGAAACTGCTCTTAAACCGTAACGAATTAGAGAAACATTTATATATGAAAAAGATGCGCCTCGATGATATCTATCCAACGGCGTATCATTTTCTTCATTCTGACAAGCGGTTTAGAAAAAGATGCTGCCACTTGTCATCCGTCGCACCATTTTCAAAACTGCTCTTAAACCGTGTGGAATCTTGAAAACTATTTAACATGTCGAAGTTGCGCCTAATCCATAGCTTTTCAACGGTATATTATACGCCTCGTTCCGATAAACAATCAAAAAATTAGAGCGAAAACAGTACCAGAAAAACACTGCGTGCAGTTTTTTCCGACGCGAAGTTCGCTAGTCTATATTGCAGTGCTCGTCGTCAAGAAGATGCAGTGCACTTGCGTTCAGCGTGCAGTGTGGAAGTGGTGTGCAGAATAGTTATTCTGCTAATATTAGCAGAATAAACCGTCTGTATATATATATATATAT
Organism: Triticum aestivum; assembly: GCF_018294505.1. Classification (NCBI taxonomy): domain Eukaryota; kingdom Viridiplantae; phylum Streptophyta; class Magnoliopsida; order Poales; family Poaceae; genus Triticum; species Triticum aestivum. The sequence continues at coordinate 701,942,262 of NC_057810.1, read as the reverse complement.
ATATATATATATATATATATATATATATATATATATATATATATATAGAGAGAGAGAGAGAGAGAGAGAGAGTTTATGCAATATTAGAAATTTAATTCGAAGGATTTTTGTTAACAAAAAAGAGAAATTTTGGTACATCAGACAATAGTTTTGCATAACAAAATTTCCAGTGATATACATTACAACTGTATAAAAATTTAAAACATAACTATTATTCGAAAAATTATTATATGGCTAATTAATAAGAAATTATATTAAGAAAATTGTATTATGGTATACTTAGTTTAAAATAAGTATAATTTTTAGTATCAAAATGGTTTTTGACCAACTCAGCCTAAACTAATACACGACCTGCCAGATTTATAATGAAGAGGACCTCGGCTCCACTTCGTGGACGTCTGGAAGCGTCCGGACTTACGAGCAAATTTCCAGATTAGAATTAAATTTCCTTTCAACCCTTTTTTGTTGACATTTTAGTTTTTTTCAGATTCCCCCGGGCCGGCTGATGTGCAATGGCTACGACACTCTCTTAAAGTTTGTAAAGAGCTGTAAGCGAAAAAAAGAGAGCAATTTTTTTATTGAAATATATTACTTGAGAAACTGTCATGATTTATTTTGTACAATAGTGAATAAACATGGGGAAAACAATACTCAAAAAAGAGAAGGCCGATATAAAATAAAAAATTGGCAAAGTTTTTTTTTTTCTTAAACCATGAAAGGATTTCTTGGAATTCCCTGTCGAGTTTATTTTAACTTATAAAAAACAATGCACTAATGTTTCTTTTAACTTATAATAACCTTTAAGGCACCAAGGTAGCCCAATCCTGTTGTGAGTACCATTTATAGCCAATAAAATTGTTTGTATTTGTTTTTTAATTGACCACCTAAATATATGAAGCCCAATGGTTTTTTAATTATCGGGCATGTCCGATAGTTACAATAGTCATAAATTATGCAAATATATGTTTTCCTTTACTTCTGTTTTTTTATGAGATAATGTAAAGAAATATATGTTGGTTTCATTGGCAAAGACCAACATAGACTATTGCTGCATGTCCATCATATTATTTTCTTGAATTCTATAAGATATTCATTAGCATGTATTTTACATTATGTTCAAGTTATGTCTCAATATGGTATGTTGTTTCACGGCTGGGATTTTGCACGTATTCTGAACAGCTCTAAGATTCTCAATTTTTATACAGAAACAATAGCTATCCGGAAGTTACCTAATTTTCTGTATTTGTGTTCACACATATACATCAAAATTTCTATTCTTAGTGGTGTTATCATCATTGTTCAGGGCCATCAATACAACTTATAGTGATGTAATAGGTTATTATGCAAGCATGATTCCATCCTTTGTTTTCGAACTTTAAAATTCCTCCTAGGGATTATTGTGTTTTGTTATAAAAAAATCACGTTTGTGTAATGTATTACATGCCCTCCTATTTTCTTTGATTTTCTTCGCCCGTTGCAACGCGTGAGCATGTTTGCTAGTGTATGTATAAACTCTGGAGCCGGAAACCTTGGAATGCACAGAGCAAAATCCTAAACCCTTTGCACTTTTTACAACTATAATAGATTGTATATGGTAACTTTTGAAATAAAAATTGAAAATGGAGCTATTTTTACTAATAAACAAAAACAAATAATCACTACACCAAACGCAAAACTCATTTTAAATTAAATCTACACATGCTCTTTTGCTTCCATGCTTACTTCTAAGGGCATTTCTAACCGATCCTCAATAAATAGTGGAGTATCTTGTGGAGTAAACAATTTACTCCACTAAGTTTTGGCCGGACCTAGTCGATCCCCTATATATAATGGAGTAAAACTTACTTTTGCCTCATGCATTTCGTCGAAGACCTGCTATGCGCCAGCGCCGATGGTGACCAAGCCAGCACGGCTAGTGAGCACGCCAGACACGCCTGAAGTCACCGGTCTTCTCATCGCCACTATCCTGTTGGTCGGGGTGTTCGACGGGAGGGCCCCCAGCAGCGTTACGGACCTCGCCGCGCCGCTGCCCAAGGCCGCGCCGCACTGCTGCTAGCGCTCTCTTTCTTCACCCTTGGCGTTCCATGCCCATGCGTGGAGGGTCGACAAGAAGACGCCGAGGGAGCCGCCGTACCGGCTGCTCGGCAACCTGCATCAGTTCCTGGCGAAGAGGCACCGCATAGGGTGACCGAGGTACTCGCGCGCCAGCCCACCTGCACGCTAGTCCTCCACCGCCCGGGTGGATTATGGAGTAGTTGCACATGCTAGTTCGTACCGTTAGACCACCTCATAGTACTAAGTAACCAAGTTGAGTTTCTGTGTCTGGGGTGGTTGCCGAAACAAGAGAGGTAAAATGTACCCCTGCCTGATTGATGGGGAGCTGTCTCCGCCACTAATCAATTCCACTTGCATCCATTCTGGTCAATAACTCGATCCTGATTTTGTTCCAGAAGAGGAGAGGGGGAGGGTGGCTTCTGCATATTTTGATTGCGAGGGGCGCAGCTCTGGAACAGCTCTCCTACCGGGTAGATTAGATGTATAGAGCCACGTACTAAATGATGCTGGAAATCACGGTGCCCAGCACCATGCCCCATCAGAGACTTTTGTTTCTTGTTGGAATATTTTTTTTCCTTGGGCTACACCGAGCACTCAGCCACTGACCTTATTCAATTAGGGCCAGGGCGAGGGGAGACTTATGACAAAGCATCAGATGCGGTTCTGTCCGGCCGTCTCTATCACCGACACAGCGCACGTATCCCTATCGATGAAGGAGGAGGAGCGGGGTGGTGAAAAGGATAGACAAAATGTAAGATAGAGTACAACTCAGCCCGAACATGCTGCCTGGAGTTGGCGGAAAAGGGACAAGTCCGAACACACAGCTACTACGACTTAACCCGGCCTCCAGCCAAACAAGGCAAGGAGACGTGGGGCTCAGGACACCCAGACCATGTCACGATCAACACGAGGCACCACCTCCGAGTGGCCGCGGCTGCAGACTCAATAGGATCTACGTACACCCACCTAAAGCGCCAAGAGATCGCTGAGTGGGCAGTAGGATCCAGCCGGGCCGGAGGCGGAGAAACACCGGCGAGGTCATACATAGCGCACAGGATGCCCACGCCTTGAGAGGCTGCCAACCTTTACTTGTTGTCCGGCTTCGATCGGTCACAACGGCCCTAGCACGTTAAATAGGATCATTGGTTTGAGATTGTAGGTCCGCTGCTCCTGTTAGGTTTGTTTGTCCGAAAGCAGCCAAACTAGGCCAATCCTGGCTATGCTTGCTATGCTAAAAGATACTCCCTCCGTCTCACAATATAAGAGCGTTTTTGTAAGGGTTTCAGGAGTTTATCTTCTTTCTTATAGCGACAACTTATCCCCAGTGGTTTCTTTCGCAAGCAGTCTTCTACCCTGGTTCCTGCTGGTTTTCTGCCAGATTTAACTGTATCCTTTTGTTTTTTCGCTGGATTTTTTCTTTTTTCTTTTTTTGTTTTCGATTTTCTTTTTAAAAAATTGTTTCTGGTTTTCCCTTTTTGTTTATCTTCTGAGAAAAACACATACTTCTTAGGTGAAAAACACGAACCTTTTGTTCAAAATAGATGCCCAAATTTTCAAATTACATCAATAGTTAGTAAAGCCATAAGAAATTTAAAAAATTATGTAAACATTTGTAAAAATACATGATCATTATTTTAAATATGTGAACATTTTTAAAATTATATGAACTTTTGAAAAATATGAGAAACCTTTTATATTACATATAATATTTTATAAATGCATAGTCATTTTAATGAATTTCAAAATTGCCATGGGTTTCAAATCTTCTTGAACTTTCAAAATGTTCATGGATTTTATGAAAAGTCCATGCGGTTAAAAAATGTTCAAACATATGTACTGGGTTAGGCTGCTAGTTTGGTCAAGTAGTAGGCCGTGCCCCTGGTGCGCTGGCCTAGGGTCCAAACCCATTGATTCTTGAACTTCGCGAGAGCTATATCTCCCCTGGGAATTCTATTTATCACATACCGTGATAGATACCGACGAAACGCGCACCCCCGCACTCTCGGCGTAAACACGCTACATGGGCCGGCCCATTAGAAAGTTTTTCCGAGTCATTTTCCAGCCGGTTCTGGGAAAGATGCAGAACCTTCCCTGAAACACTTTTTTTTACATTTTTTGTGTTTACTTATTCTTCAGTTGTTTCTTTCTATTTCATTTTTCTTATCGTATTTTTTTAATTTTTGAGCATCAATGTGTTTTCCTGTTTGGTCTTTTTGTTTTATTTTTTATTTTTCTCTTTCATTATATCCTTACTACTCCTTCCCATTTTAAAAATCGAAACATTTTTTGTATATAGTAAATATTCTTTAGTTAGTGAATATTTTCGAAATTTTGGACGGTTTTTATATTTTCCAACCACTTTTCAGTTCATAAACAATTGTTTGTATCTTGGAACATTTTTTTCAAATTTGGTAACCATTTATGAAATTTTCAAAAATTCTTTAGATCGGCGAATAGTTTGAAAAATCATTGAAAATTTTCAAATTCCTGAACAATATTTGATATTCAGGAACGTTTTCTGAGATTCATGAAGATTTTTTGAATCTGCTAACATATTTTGAAATTTTTGAATATATTACTTCTGAATTGTTTTCAAATTCAATAACATTTTTTAAATTGAGATTTTTTCACATTTACGAAAATTATTTTCACTAAATTTTTTAGTCCGGGAACATTTTTGAATTTGTGTTTTTTTATTATGAACATTTTTGAACTGGAAATATTGTTTAATGAACTTTTTTGAAAATTGGATCTTTTGTGACATAAATTGAAACTTCTTAAAATATGTGAACAGTTTTTACTGTTCAGATTTTTTGGGGAAATCCAATAAAAATTAAAATAAATAAATAAATAACAAAAAACGGTAGAGAAAACCGAAAAAACAGGGGCACCCTGCCCGCAAATGGGTGGCACAAATTTGCGCGTGGGAGCGAGAGATGTGCGTAAGCTCAGTTTCCATTGCACAGGTATATGGTTGCTCTTATTAGGTGATTTAGTTTCGTCTCAAAATCACTAATTAAGGAGTATTATTTGAAAAGGCCATTTTCATCTTCCCAGGTTACGACAAGTGACGCACTGCATGTGCGCCACGGAGGTTTTTTCTTTTAGATTCATTTATTCAAAAAAAAATTAGCAGTTAAACCGAGCGTCCAAATTTCAAATCGATTCTACTCCTAGATTCCTCACGTCGAGATCTTTAGAGCTAGATCCCATGTTGATAGGTTTCGATAAACTATTTTTCACGAAAAAGGGATGAAAAAAAAACAAACCGGGAGTACAGTTTTTCCTTTGCGAAAAGGCAGTGTTTTCCTTTTTTCCGAGAGGCACGACTGTGCCTTTTGTGAAAGCAAATAAGTGCCTACTCGAGAAGTAAATATGTGCCTCTTGTGTAAGAAAAATAAAACAGTTTTTTTTTCTTCTTCGAGGGGCACGACTATGCTTTTTGTGAAAGTAAAACTGAAGTAAATTTGTGCCTCTCGCGGAAAGCAAAACGCATATTTTCCTGCAAAAGAAAATTTGAAAATTTTTGTTCCAAACCTAAGGAAAGCTAGGGAAAAAACAAAAAACCTGGAAAACAATCATCAAAAATCTAAAAACACGTAAATAAATAAATAAAAAGCAACACATGGAGGCTGCTGAGAGCATGCCAAGTGGCACGCTCTCAGCCCACCGAAAATGACCCTTGCAGAGGCTCCCCCGAGGAGTTCTCCTTAATTAGCTGCTCTCGTTTTGTCTTGCAGTAGACGAGCGTTATGATGAGCTTGCCCAGTTGACATGTACATGAGCAATTTTGCAAAGCTACCGTTGCGTGGAACCTTTCGTTTGTTTTTGTCCGTGTTTGGAAAGGCTTCACGTGGTTTCTTTTTCTTTTGTCTTTTTGTGTGTTTTTCTTTGCAGTATATACCAGTTTTACTTTTTTTGTTATTTTTGTTTTCTTTTTTCACTTTTCTTCTAGTTCTTTCAAACATATGTTGCTTTTAATACATATTTTTAATACACTTTGAACATTTTTTAAATTCATGCTTAATATTTTTTAATACACATTTAAGATTGTTTGAATACATGTCAATTTTTTTCACAAGCACCTTGTAATGTTTTTCAAAATACATGATGAGCATATTTCTCAATACATGCTGAACATTTTTTTTACAAATATACATTGTACATTTTTCATATACACAAAGACATTTTTGGGTACACACTGAACATATTACAATAAACGATGAATATTTTTTAAAATGTCATGAACATAATATTTTTATATGTGTGAATATTTTTAAACGTCACGGACAATATTTTAATGGTGTACACTTTTTTTAAAAAAATTGTAAGAACAAAATTTTATACCGCATGGACATTTTATGGACGTGTGAACATATTTTTTAATGACACCAAGATATTTTTTTTCAATGTAGAAACAATTTGACGGCAACTAGCGTGATGCACTCTTGTACATAAGCATCCCATACTTTTACTCCTTCAATTCAAAGAATTTTCAAATCTTACACTAATGGTGCGAAGTACACATAATTGTCTTTACCAGGTTGTTTCAAGTCCCTAGATCAATAGTGCCGTCCTGATATACTTGCTCTTCATATACAACCATGAAGGAAGATTGCAAAAGCACATATTTACTGGCCATGTGCTATGCCAGCTACTCATCTTGCCAAATGGGTTAACAAGATGGTGCCCGACAACAACCCTCCATACCGAGACACTGACCAGCGGCATCAATAGCCTACCCACTCAAAACAGTGACCAGTGTCAGATGGAAGTGTTCCTACTCCTCCGTACAGGAGCCCCAAATTTATATTGGTTGAGGACAGGAACAGCCCCTGCCGTGGCTAGCTTACACCTTAATACCGATCGTTGTGATTCGGTTGTTACAGAGAAGAGAAAGCTATGAGAGAGAGGGAGAAGATAGAGTCTGTTGAGATTACAATAGATGACTTATCTCTAAGTCTAACACCTTTCCTTAATCTCAACTATCCTATACTAGGATTCCTCTTGAACTCCTTGAATGGCTTGATTGACAATACCGTATATCCAACTTCTTCTCTACAACTCTTTCTCAAACAAACTAAAAATAAATTTCAATGTGTTTGTTTCTGCCATGAAAGGCTGGATTAGCAGAGAGATAGGTGGCTCCCAAATTAGCGCACCATAGACATGAAACACGATGTTGCTTGATTCCCAACTCATTAAACAATGATTCCAACCAAATAATTTTAGTACTGGTGTTTGCTAGTGATATGTATTCAGCTTCGGTACTTGACCTCGACACTGTAGAATGTTTTCTGGCACTCCATGAAATAAGATTAGGGCCAAAGAATACTGCAAATTCTCCAGTGGTAACTAGCGTGGCAACTACCATGATGTACTCTTGTATCCCATACTTTTACACCTTCAATTCAAAGAATTTTCAAATCTTACACTAACGGTGCGAAGTACACATCATTTTCTTTACCAGGTTGTTTCAAGTCCCTAGATCAATGGTGCCATCCTGATATACTTGCTCTTCATACGCAACCATGGAGGAAGATTGCAAAAGCCCATATTTACTGGCAATGTGCTATGTCGGCTACTCATCTTGCCAAATGGGTTAAGAAGATGGTGCCCGACAACAACCCTCCATACTGAGTCACTGACCAGCGGCAGCAATAGCCTCCCCACTCAAAACAGTGACCGGTTTCAGATGGAAGTGTTCCTACTCCTCCGTAGAGGAGCCGCATGTTTATATTGATTGAGGACAGGAACAACCCTTGCTGTGGCTAGCTTACACGTTAATACCGATCGTTGTGATTCAGTTGTTACAGAGAAGAGATGGCTATGAGAGAGAGGGAGAAGATCGAGCCTGTTGAGATTACAATAGACGACTTATCTCTAAGTCTAACACCTTCCCTTAATGTCAACTATCTTATACTAAGATTCATCTTGAACTCCTCGAATGGCTTGATTGACAATATCGTATATCCAACTTCTTCTCTACAACTCTTTCTCAAACAAACTAAAAATCAATTTCAATGTGTTTGGTTCTGCCATGAAAGACTGGATTAGCAGAGAGATAGGTGGCTCCCAAATTAGCGCACCATAGACATGAAACATGATGTTGCTGAAGGAAATATGCCGTAGAGGCAATAATAAAGTTATTATTTATTTCCTTATTTCATGATAAATGTTTATTATTCATGCTAGAATTGTATTAACCGGGAACATAATACATGTGTGAATACATAGACAAACATAGTGTCACTAGTATGCCTCTACTTGACTAGCTCGTTAATCTAAGATGGTTAAGTTTCCTAACCATAGACATGAGTTGTCCTTTGATTAACGGGATCACATCATTAGAAGAATGATGTGATTGACTTTACCCATTCCGTTAGCTTAGCACTTGATCGTTTACTATGTTGCTATTGCTTTCTTCATGACTTATACATGTTCCTATGACTATGAGATTATGCAACTCCCGTTTACCGGAGGAACACTTTGTGTGCTACCAAACGTCACAACGTAACTGGGTGATTATAAAGGGGCTCTATAGGTGTCTCTGAAGGTACATGTTGGGTTGGCGTATTTCGAGATTAGGATTTGTCACTCCAATTGTCGGAGAGGTATCTCTGGGCCCTCTCGGTAATGCACATCACTATAAGCCTTGCAAACAATGTAGCTAATGAGTTAGTTACGGAATGATGCATTATGTAACGAGTAAAGAGACTTGCCGGTAACGAGATTGAACTAGGTATTGGATACCGACGATCGAATCTTGGGCAAGTAACATACCAATGACAAAGGGAACAACGTATGTTGTTATGTGGTTTGACCGATAAAGATCTTCGTAGAATATGTAGGAGCCAATATGAGCATCTAGGTTCCGCTATTGGTTATTGACCAGAAACAGTTCTAGGTCATGTCTACATAGTTCTCGAACCCGTAGGGTCCGCACGCTTAAGGTTTCGATGACAGTTATATTATGAGTTTATGAGTTTTGATGTATCGAAGTTTGTTCGGAGTCCCGGATGAGATTACAGACATGACGAGGAGTCTCGAAATGGTCGAGACATGACGATTGATATATTGGAAGCCTATATTTGGATATCGGAAGTGTTCCGGGTGAAATCGGGATTTTACCGGAGTACCGGGAGGTTACCGGACCCCCCGGGGGCTTAATGGGCCTACATGGGCCCTAGTGGAGAGGAAGAGAGGAGGCAAGGGCCGGGCCGCGCGCCCCTCACCCCCTAGTCCGAATAGGACAAGGAGATTCCTCTCTCCCTCCTCCTTCCCCCCTTCTCCTACTCCAACTAGGAAAGAAGGGAGTCCTACTCCCGGTGGGAGTAGGACTCCCCTTGGCGCGCCCCTCCTTGGCCGGTCGCCCCCTCCCCCTTGTCTCCTATATATACAGGGGCAAGGGGGCACCTCTAGACACAACAATTGATCCCTTGGATCTCTTAGCCGTGTGCGGTGCCCCCCTCCACCATAGTCCACCTCGATAATATTGTAGCGGTGCTTAGGCGAAGCCCTGCGACGGTAGAACATCAAGATCATCACCACGCCGTCGTGCTGACAGAACTCTCCCTCGACACACGGTTGGATCGGAGTTCGAGGGACGTCATCGAGTTGAACGTGTGCTAGAACTCGGAGGTGCCGTAGTTTCGGTGCTTGATCGGTCGGGCCGTGAAGACATACGACTACATCAACCGCGTTATTCTAACGCTTCTGCTTTCGATCTACGAGGGTACGTGGAAAACACTCTCCCCTCTTGTTGCTATGCATCACCATGATCTTGCGTGTGCGTAGGATTTTTTTTTGAAATTACTACATTCCCCAACAGTGGCATCCGAGCCAGGTTTTATGCGTAGATGTTATATGCACGAGTAGAACACAAGTGAGTTGTGGGCGATACAAGTCATACTGCTTACGAGCATGTCATACTTTGGTTCAGCAGCATTGTGAGATGAAGCGGCCCGGACCGACATTACGCGTACGCTTACGCGAGACTGGTTTCACCGCTACGAGCACTCGTTGCTTAAAGGTGACCGGCGGGTGTCTGTCTCTCTCACTTTAGTTGAACCGAGTGTGGCTACGCCCGGTCCTTGCGAAGGTTAAAACATCACTAACTTGTCGTTTTTGTTTTTGATGCGTAGGTAAGAACGGTTCTTGCTCAGCCAGTAGCAGCCACGTAAAATTTGCAAGAACAAAGTAGAGGACGTCTAACTTGTTTTTGCAGGGCATGTTGTGATGTGATATGGTCAATACGTGATGCTATATTTTATTGTATGAGATGATCATGTTTTCTAACCAAAGTTATCGGCAACTGGCAGGAGCCATATGGTTGTCGCTTTATTGTATGAAATGCAAATGCCCTGTAATTGCTTTACTTTATCACTAAGCGGTAGCGATAGTCGTAGAAGCAATAGATGGCGTAACGACAATGATGCTACGATGGAGATCAAGGTGTCACGCCGGTGACGATGGTGATCACGATGGTGCTTCGGATATGGAGATCACAAGCACAAGATGATGATGGCCATATCATATCACTTATATTGATTGCATGTGATGTTTATCCTTTATGCATCTTATCTTGCTTTGATTGATGGTAGCATTTTAAGATGATCTCTCACTAATTATCAAGAAGTGTTGTCCCTGAGTATGCACCGTTGTGAAAGTTCTTCGTGCTGAGACACCACGTGATGATCGGGTGTGATAGGCTCTACGTTCAAATACAACGGGTGCAAAACAGTTGCACATGCAGAATACTCAGGTTAAACTTGACGAGCCTAGCATATACAGATATGACCTCGGAACACGGAGACCGAAAGGTCGAGCGTGAATCATATAGTAGATATGATCAACATAGTGATGTTCACCATTGAAAACTACTCCATCTCATGTGATGATCGGACATGGTTTAGTTGATTTGGATCACGCGATCACTTAGATGACTAGAGAGATGTTTGTCTAAGTGGGAGTTCTTAAGTAATATGATTAATTGAACTTAAATTTATCATAAACTTAGTCCTGGTAGTATTTTGCAAATTATGTTGTAGATCAATAGCTTGCGTTGTTGCTTTCATATGTTTATTTTGATATGTTCCTAGAGAAAATTGTGTTGAAAGATGTTAGTAGCAATGATGCAGACTTGGTCCATGAGCTAAGGTTTATCCTCATTGCTGCACAGAAGAATTATGTCCTTAATGCACCGCTAGGTGACAGACCTATTGCAGGAGTAGATGCAGACGTTATGAACGATTGGCTAGCTCAATATGATGACTACTTGATAGTTTTGTGCACCATGCTTTATGGCTTAGAACCGGGACTACAAAAACATTTTTGAAACATCACGAAACATATGAGATGTTCCATGAGATGAAATTGATATTTCAGACTCATGCCCGTTTCAAGAGGTATGAGACCTCTGACAAATACTTCGCCTAAAAGATGGAGGAGAATTGCTCAACTAATGAGCAAGTGCTTAGATTGTGTGAGTACTACAATCACTTGGATCAAGTGGGAGTTAATCTTCCAGATAAGATAGTGATTGACAGAGTTCTCTAGTTACCATCACTAAGTTACTAGAACTTCGTGATGAACTATAATATGCAAGGGATGACGAAAATGATTCCTGAGCTCTTCGTGATGCTGAAATCAACGATGGTAGAAATCAAGAAAGAACATCAAGTGTTGATGATTGACAAGATCACTAGTTTCAAGAAAAAGGCAAAGGGAAAGAAAAGGAAACTTTAAGTAGAATGGCAAGCAAGTTGTCACTCCCGTGAAGAAGCCCAAAGCTGGACCAAAGCCTAAAACTGAGTGCTTCTACGGCAAAGGAAATGGTCACTGGAAACGGAAATTCCCTGAATATTTGGTGGATAAGTAGGATGGCAAGGTGAAGAAGAGTATATTTGATATACATGTTATTGATGTGTGCCTTACTAGTGTTTATAGTAGCCCCTGAGTATTTGATACTTGTTCGGTTTCTAAGATTAGTAACTCGAAACAGGAGTTACAAAATAAACAAATACTAGTTGAAGGGGAAGTAACGATGAGTGTTGGAAGTAGTTCCAAAGATTGATATGATCATCATCGCACACTCCCTATACTTTTGGGATTACTGTTAAACCTAAATAAATGTTATTTGGCGTTTGCGTTGAACATGAATATGATTTGATCATGTTTATTGCGATACGGTTATTCATTTAAAGTCAAAGAATAATTGTTGTTCTGTTTACATGAATAAAACCTTCGATGGTCATACATCCAATGAAAATAGTTTGTTGGATCTCGATATTAGTAATACACATATTCATAATATTGATGCCAAAAGATGCAAAGTTGATAATGATAGTGCAACTATTTGTGGCACTGCCGTTTGGGTCATATCGGTGTAAAGCGCATGAAGAAACTCCATAAAGATGGACTTTTGGAATCACTTGGTTATGAATCATTTGATGCTTGTGAACCGTGCCTTTTGGGCAAGATGACTAAAACTGCGTTCTCCGGAACAATGGAACGAGCTACTAACTTGTTGGAAATAATACATACCGATGTATGCGATCCAATGAGTGTTGATGCTCGTGGCAAGTATCGTTATTTTTTGACCTTCACAGATGATTTGAGCAGATATGCGTGTATCTACTTGATGAAACATAAGTCTAAAATAGTTGAAAAGTTCAAAGAATTTTAGAGTGAAGTGGAAAAATCATCGTAACAAGAAAATAAAGTTTCTATGATCTGATCGTAGAGAAGAATATTTGAGTTACGAGTTTGGCCTTCATTTAAAACAATGTGGAATAGTTTCACAGCTCACGCCACATGGAACACCACAGCATAATGGTGTGACCGAACATCGTAACCGCACTTTATTGGATATGGTGTGATCTATGATCTTACCAATTTACCACTATAGTTTTGGGGTTATGCATTAGAGACAGCTGCATTCACTTCTAAAAAATGGGCACCATCTAAATCCGTTGAGATGACACCATATGAACTATGGTCTAGCAATAAACCTAAGCTGTCGTTTCTTAAAGTTTGGAGTTGCGATGCTTATGTGAAAAAGGTTTCAACCTGATAAGCTCGAACCCAAATCGGAGAAGTGGATCTTCATAGAATACCCAAAGGAAATTGTTGGGTACACCTTCTATCACAGATCCTAAGGCAAAACATTCGTTGCTAAGGATGGATCCTTTCTAGAGAAGGAGTTTCTCTCGAAAGAAGTGAGTGGGAGGAAAGTAGAGCTTGATAAGGTTATTGTACCTTCTCCCGAATTGGAAAGTAGTTCATCATAGAAATCAGTTCCAGTGATTCCTACACCAATTAGAGAGGAAGCTAATGATGATGATCATGAAACTTCAGACCAAGTTACTACAGAACCTCGATGGTTTTCCAGAGTACGGTCTGCACCAGTGTGGTACGGTAATCCTATTCTGGAAGTCATGTTACTAGACCATGATAAACCTACGAACTATGAGGAAGCGAAGATGAGCCCAGATTCCGCGAAATGGCTTGAGGCCATGAAATGTGAGATGGGATCCATGTATGAGAACAAAGTGTGGACTTTGATTGACTTGCCCGATGATCGGCAAGCCATAGAAAATAAATGGATCTTCAAGAGGAAGACAGACGCTGATAGTGGTGTTACTATCTACAAAGCTCGACTTGTCGCAAAAAGGTTTTTCGACAAGTTCAAGGTGTTGAATACAATGAGATTTCCTCACTCGTATCGATGCTTAAAAGTCTGTCTGAATCATGTTAGCAATTGCCACATTTTTTGAAATCTCGCAAATGGATGTCAAAACTGCATTCCTTAATGGATTTATTAATGAAGAGTTGTATATGATGCAACCAAAAGATTTTTTCAATCCTAAAGGTGTTAACAAAATGTGCAAGCTCCAGCGATCCATCTATGGACTGGTGCAAGCATCTCGGAGTTGGAATATATGCTTTGATGAGTTGATCAAAGCATATGGTTTTATACGGACTTGCGGTGAAGCCTGTATTTACAAGAAAGTGAGTGGGGGCACTACAGCCTTTCTGATAAATATATGTGAGTGACATATTGTTGATCAAAAAATGATGTAGAATTTTCTGGAAAGCATAAAGGAGTGTTTAAAAGGATTTCTTCAAAGAAAGACCTCAGTAAAGCTACTTACATATTAAGCATCAAGATCTATTGAGATAGATCAAGACGCTTGATAAGATTTTCAATGAGTACATACCTTGACAAGATTTTGAAATAGTTCAAAACGGAACAGTCAAAGAAGGAGTTCTTGCCTGTGTTGCAAGGTGTGAAGTTGAGTAAGACTCAGAACCCGACTATGGCGGAAAATAGAAAGAGAATGAAAAGTCATTCCCTATGCCTCAGTCATAGGTTCTATAAAGTATGCTATGTTGTGTACCAGACCTATTGTATACCTTGCTCCGAGTTTGGCAAGGGAGTACAATTTTGATCTAAGAGTAGATCACTGGACATCGGTCAAGAATATCCTTAGTGAGGACTAAGGAAATATTTCTCGATAATGGAAGTGATAAAAGAGCTCGTCGTAAAAGTTACAACGATGCAAGCTTTTACACCAATCCAGATGACTCTAAGTCTCAATCTGGATACGTATTGAAAGTGGGAGCAACTAGCTAGAGTAGCTCCGTGCAGAGCATTGTGGACATAGAATATTTGCAAAATACATACGGCTCTGAATGTGATAGACCCGTTGACTAAACTTCTCTCACAAGCAAAACATGATCATACCTTAGTACTCTTTGGGTGTTAATCACATAGTGATGTGAACTAGATTATTGACTCTAGTAAACCCTTTGGGTGTTGATCACATGACGATGTGAACTACGGGTATTAATCACATACAGATGTGAATATTGGTGTTAAATCACATGGCGATGTGAACTAGATTATTGACTCTAGTGCAAGTGGGAGACTGAAGGAATATCAGACGGAGTCAAAACGGAACGAAATCAACTGGAGAAGTTATTTTTGGAAGGAAAGCAACCCAGGGAACTTGGAGTGCACGTCAGGGGAGATACGGGCTCCCCACGAGGGTGGGGGGCGCGCCCCCTGCCTCGTGGGGCCCCCGTACCTCCTCCGACATACCCCATGCACCCATATATACTCTTGTACCCTAAAACTTCCAGAACAGAAGATAGATCGGGAGTTCCGCCGCCACAAGCCTCTGTAGCCACAAAAAACCAATCGGGACCCTGTTCCGGCACCCTGCCGGAGGGGGATCCCATCACCGGAGGCCATCTTCATCATCCCGGTGCTATCCATGACGAGGAGGGAGTAGTTCACGCTCGGGGCTGAGGGTATGTACCAGTAGCTATGTGTTTGATCTCTCTCTCTCTCGTGTTCCCTCTATGGCACGATCTTGATGTATCCCGAGCGTTGCTATTGTAGTTGGATCTTATGATGTTTCTCCCCCTCTACTCTCTTGTGATGAATTGAGTTTCCCCTTTGAAGTTATCTTATTGGATTGAGTCTTTATGAGAACACTTGATGTATGTCTTGCCGTGATTATCTGTGGTGACAATGGGATATCATGTGCCACTTGATGTATGTTTTGGTGATCAACTTGCGGGTTTCGTGACATTGGGAACCTATGCATAGGGGTTGGCACACGTTCTTGACTCTCCGGTAGTAGCTTTGGGGCACTCTTTGAAGTACTTTTATGTTGGTTGGATGAATCTGAGATTGTGTGATGCATATCATATAATCATGCCCACGGATACTTGAGGTGACAATGTAGTATCTAGGTGACATTAGGGTTTTGGTTGATTTGTGTCTTAAGGTGTTATTCTAGTACGAACTCTTTTATAGCTCGATCCGAACGAATAACTTTGAGGTGGTTTCGTACCCTACCATAATCTCTACGTTTGTTCTCCTCTATTAGTGGATTTGGAGTGACTCTTTGTTGCATGTTGAGGGCTTGTTATATGATCTATCTATGTTATTATTGTTGAGAGAACTTGCACTAGTGAAAGTATGAACCCTAGGCCTTGTTTCCTATCATTGCAATACCGTTTACACTCACTTTTATCGCTTGTTACCTTGCTGTTTTTATTATTTCAGATTACAAAAACCTATATCTACTATCTATTTTGCACTTGTATCTTCATCTCTTCACCGAACTAGTGCACCTATACAATTTACCATTGTATTGGGTGTGTTGGGGACACAAGAGACTCTTTGTTATTTGGTTGCAGGGTTGCTTGAGAGAGATCATATTCATCCTACGCCTCCTACGGATTGATAAACCTTAGGTCATCCACTTGAGGGAAATTTGCTACTGTCCTACAAACCTGTGCACTTGCAGGCCCAACAACGTCTACAAGAAGAAGGTTGCGTAGTAGACATCAAGCTCTTTTCTGGCACCGTTGCCGGGGAGGTGAGCGCTTGAAGGTATATCTTTAGATCTTGCAATTGAATCTTTTTGTTTCTTGTTTTAGCACTAGTTTAGTTTATAAAAGAAAACTACCAAAAAATTGGAGTTAAATTTGTCTCATACGCTTCATCTTTTTAATATCTTTCGTGAGAATAATGGAAAGGAAAATTGTGCTCAAGTGCTAGAAGAAGAATTACATAGAATTCTTGGCATAAAATATGTGAATGATGAGCATGATTGCAATGTTGTTAGTATGAATTCCTTGAATATCCATGATGCTAATGATATGCAAAGCCACAAGCTTCGGGAAGCTATGTTTGATGAAGATGATATTTTTTGTCCCCCAAGCTTTGATGGGCAAATTTAGTATGATGAAAGCATGCCTCCTATCTATGATGATTATTGTGATGACACGTATGCTTTAAAGAATAATGATAACCATGAAACTTGTCATCTTGATCTTAATTTTCAATCTTATGATAGTTATTTTGTTGAGTTTGCTCCCACTACTATTGATGAGAAGAATTTTGCTTATGTGGAGAGTAGAAAATTTTCTATGCTTGTAGATCATGAAAAGAATGATTTAGGTGCTGGTTATATTGTTGAATTCATTCATGATGCTACTGAAAATTATTATGAGAGAGGAACATATGCTTGTAGGAATTGCAATAATATCAAGTTTCCTCTCTATGTGCTTAAAGTTTTGAAGCTATGCTTGGTTTACCTTCCTATGCTAGTTGATTATTGTTCCCATAACTTGTTTGCTCACAAAATCCCTATGCATAGGAAGTGGGTTAGGCTTAAATGTGCTAGTCATATGCTTCATGATGCTCCCGTTATGTTTCAATTCTTATCTTTTATGTGAGCATCATTGTCATCATCATGCCTAGCTAAAAAGGCATTAAAGAAAAGTGCTTGTTGGGAGACAACCCAATATTTACCCTTACTGTTTTTGTGTGTCCACATGATTATGCTACTGTAGTAATCATGTTTTATAGCTTTTGTTTCAATAAAGTGCCAAGTTGAACCTTTGGGAAGACTTGGGTGAAGTTTATGTGATCTTGCTGTGAAAAACAGAAACTTTAGCGCTCACGAGATTAGCTGCCATTTTTTACTGGATAGTGATTTGAGGTTGATTGTTTTTGCAGATGATTAATAGAAAAATTTCCCAGGTCCAGCAATTTAGTTCAGAATTGTTTGAGTTCCAGAAGTATACGTTTGATACAGATTACTACAAACTGTTCTGTTTTTGACAGATTTTGTTTATGTGTTGTTTGCTTATTTTGATGAATCTATGAGTAGTATCGGGTGGTATGAACCATAGAGAAGTTGGAATACAGTAGATAATACACCAATATGAATTTAGAATGAGTTCATTACAGTACCTAAGTGGTGGTTTTATTTTCTTATACTAACGGAGCTTATGAGTTTTGTTTTGAGTTTTGTGTGGTTGAAGTTTTCAAGTTTTGGGTAAGGATTCGATGGACTACGGAATAAGGAGTGGCAAGAGCCTAAGCCTGGTGATGACCAAGGCACCCCAACGTAATATTCAAGGCCAACCAAGCAACTAAGCTTGGGGATTCCCCGGAAGGCATCCCCTCTTTCGTCTTCGTTCATCGGTAACTTTACTTGGAGCTATATTTTTATTCACAACATGATATGTGTTTTGCTTGGAGCGTCATTTTATTTTGTTAGTTTTTGCTTGCTGTTAGTTAGAATAGTGTTTTGCCTCTTTAGTTGCAATAAAAAAAAGTCAAGGATAGCCTTTGCCATGCTTATTTTGCTAGTTTGCATGTTGCTGTTTGAAAACAAAAAGTTTACCGCTGTTGCAAAAATTCCCTAGAAAAGTTAGAGCATGGTCTAACGTTGAATCCTATTTAATATTGAGCTCTGATAAATTTATTACAGTGGGAATTTTAGTTCATAATTTTTGGAGTCAGGGAAGAATTGATACTCTTGCATTCTTTATAGACTATACTGTTTTGATAGATTGCTGTTATGTTTGCATTGTTTGCTTATGTTTGCTTGTCTAATGATTCTATTTTAGGATAGGAGTATTAAATATACAGAGGCATTTAGTATGCAATGTTGAATAATAATTTTAGTGATTTGTTACAGTAGAAAATGATAGGTTTTGCATTGGTTTATACTAACCTATCTCATGAGTTCTTGTTGAGTTTGTTGTGAATGAAGTTTTTGATAAAAAGAAGAGAAACCATGATATGACAGGAATTAAGGAGAAACAAAAGTTCAAGTTTGGGGATGCCCAAGGCACCCCAAGATAATATTTCAAGAAGTCTCAAGCATCTTAGCTTGGGGATGCCCCGGTAGGCATCCCACCTTTCTTCTTCAACAACTATCGGTTAGTATCGGTTGAGCCTAAGTTTTTGCTTCTTCACATGAGTTGTGCTATCCTTGCAATGTAGTTTTATTTAGCTTTGCTTGCTATTTGAATAAAGTATCAAGATCTGAAATTCTTTAATGAGAGAGAGACATACACAAATTGGAATTTGCTAGAAAACTCTATGTGCACTACTAGGGAAAAGCCTATACACAGAATCTTATCAGCAGCGCGCTTCAAAATAACTCGCTGCTGCTAACTAGCAGTAGCGCGCATAGACGAAACTCGCTGCTGAGACAAATATAGAAGTAGCGCGTCCTCCCAAAGACGCGCTGCTGCTATAATTCCTACAAGGCCTCCGCGAGGCTAGTTATAGCAGCAACGAGTTATAGCGACGCGCGCTACTGCTACGTAGCATAGTAGCAATGCATTTCTCAGATAAGCGCTACTGCTAAGTTTCCTACAAAAATTTAGTCCCACCTCGCTCCGTGAAGAGAGTTTCTACCACCTTAAATATGTTACTTCTCAAACTTTGACAAGCACTTGATCGTCATTGAACTCTATGTGTAGAATTTGTGGCTGCAATATGAGTCTGCACCTGTTCCTAAACCAGTGAGGACTCATATTGACAAATCAGATTGTACACAAAAAGATCGTTGATGATCAGTGTATTTTTGATATATTGAACAAAGTCTATTTTTACATGCTGACACGTAGCAGTAGCGCTTTATTGTGAAAGGCGCTGCTGCTAGATAGCTTAGCAGTAGCGTCTTTTCCTAAAGAGCGCTACTGCTAAGCCATTCATCTCCCCCATCTCCTCCATTCCGATCCACTCACACACACAGCCACTCAATCCTCTCCGATCCGTCTGCGCCGCGCGCCCCCATCGCCCCTCCTCCGTCTGTGCCGCGCGCCGTCACCTCCTCCTCCTTGCTGGACTCGGTACCGGCCTCCTCCTCCGTCCTTCCTCTCCACTCGCCGCTGGCCGGCCCCTCCTCGCTCCGCCTTCCTCCTCCGTCCTCCCTCAACTGGCCGCGCCGGCCGGCCCCTCCTCGCTCCACCTTCCTCCTCCGTCCTCCCTCAACTGGCCGCGCCAACCAGCCCCTCCTCGCTCCGCCTTCCTCCTCCATCCTACTCTCTTCTCCCTCCTCGAGTCGCCCCTCCTTCTCCCTCCTGCTCATATGCAACATTTTGATTTAGTTGATATAATTTAGTTGATTTAGTAGGCTAGTTGATTTAGTTGACTTAGAACATTTTGATTTAGTTGATTTAGTAGGCTAATTCATTTAGTTAATTTAGTTGACTTAGAACATTTTGATTTAGTTGATTTAGTAGGCTAGTTCATATGCAACATTTTGATTTAGTTGATATGATTTAGTTGATTTAGTAGGCTAGTTGATTTAGTTCACTTAGAACATTTTGATTTAGTTGATATGATTTAGTTGATTTAGTAGGCTAGTTGATTTAGTTCACTAAGAACATTTTGATTTAGTTGATCGTTAATCCTTTGCTCATATTGTTTTAGGAAGAATGGCGCCACC
The DNA here is from genome assembly GCF_018294505.1 of Triticum aestivum. Classification (NCBI taxonomy): domain Eukaryota; kingdom Viridiplantae; phylum Streptophyta; class Magnoliopsida; order Poales; family Poaceae; genus Triticum; species Triticum aestivum. The sequence goes on along the minus strand of NC_057810.1, from coordinate 701,921,932 downwards.
ACCACCACCACTATGTCGACTATGCAAGTCAAGATGCGCCAGCAGCCTTGCAACTGGCAAGCTGTTCGGCATCTACTTCCAGCCGAGTTTTCGTCATGCGGCGGTAAAAAATTAGATGAAATGTAATAACTATTTTATTTTTAGTGTTGGCATTACTGCATTGTGTCATTTTGCTTATTTTACACAGATCATTCCATGCAATGTGAGGTTGAAATTCAACAAGCTGACAGGAGACACTGTGACATTTGAGGCTCCTGGGGGGCCATACACTATGGAGGTCGAGAAAGGACGCAATATGTCGCAGATTGGAGGAGATGGATGGGCCCGTTTCGTCGCTCGCATGCATCTTACTGGTGGTGAGTTGATCAACTTCAACTTCCGAACAGAAAGACCCAAGCTAGCTGTCATTTATCTCAACCTGGTGGAAGATGATGAAGATGACAAAGATGATGAAGATGATGAAGATAATGAGGACCCACTCGATGAAGATGATGAGGACCCACTTCATGAAGCCATCGTAGCTCAAAGAACAAGGCTGAGTGAGGAGGAGGTGTCCAACCTATGGGACATAATTCCGCCACGTGCTGACTTTGTCGGGGTGCCATTCGTGACCCGCTTGACAAATACCATGGTTGATCGACATGATATGGTATGTTATACTTACAAATGCAAATTAATAGTGTGAATTACTTAGTATACAGTCCAATGATATGGTATGTTGTGTGGAATCTAGTCGATGATATGTTTTAGTGTAGAGTTCGATCACATGCTTATTAATTGATATGTTTTTTTATTTAGAAATTGGCAAAGAGCATATCTGTGAGTTATGGTATCGAGCCTGATGAAGAAGGCTCAGCTGGACTACGCCTTACTGCAAGGGGCTCCGTCACAACCTGTACTTACCGCGTGGACACGGACGGTCGCACACACTTAAACTCGGTTGGGTGGAAGAAATTCCTCGATGGCAAGAATCTTTGTGTTGGACAGGCCATCCTAATTACTATCAGGAACACCAACCGCCCAGGCTTGAGGATGATGATTGTCTTTGATATCATCTAGAACTACATATGTGTGTGTGGCTATATCATCTAGAACTACATATGTGTGTGTGGCTATATCATCTAGAAGTACATGTGTGTGTGGCTATATCATCTAGAACTACATATGATGATTGTCGTCGATATCATCTAGAACTACATATGATGATGGCCGTTGATATGACCTTGTACTGCTTGAGGATGCATATATGTTGGCTATGCATGAAATTGTTATCTAGTACTCCCTTCGTTCCAAATTACACGTCGTGGTTTGAACTAAAACCACGATGAGTAATTTGGAATGAAGGGAGTACTACCGTACCTAGTAATGGTTTATGAATTTGATATCTACTAGCAGTACCTAGTATCTAGTATCTGAAAGGAGAGCTGAAAGGGAAAGGGGTAATGGGAAAATGATGAAAGATATAGCAGTAGCGAGGGATGGCGAAATCGCTACAGCTAGTTAATAGTAGCGCGTTTGCGAAAAGCGCTACTGATATCGTCAACAGTAGTAGCGCGGGTTAGGGCCGCGCTACTACTATGAGTTAGCTGTAGCGCCTTATTAGTAGCGCGGCCACCCGCGCTGCTGCTAGCCTAAAAACCCGCGCTGCTGCTAGCCTTTTCCCTAGTAGTGGTGCTTCACTTATATCTTTTGAGCGTGATAATTTTTGCTCTAGTACTTCACTTAGATCTTTTAGAACACAACGGTGGTTATATTTTGTAGAAATTGCTAGTCTCTCATGCTTCACTTAGATTGTTTTGAGAGTCGTTAATAGCATGGTAATTTGCTTAATGTTAATATACTTAGTGTTCAAGATATGTGAAACTTTCTTTTGAGTTAATTGAATACTAAGATAAGTTTGATGCTTGATAATTGTTTTGAGATATGGAGGTGACAATATCAAAGTCGTGCTAGTTGGCTGATTGTGAATTTGAGAAATGCTTGTGTTGAAGTTTGTAAGTCCTGTAGCATGCACGTATGTTAAAGTTGTGTAACAAATTTGAAACAAGAAGTGTACCTAGCTTGTGCATCCTTATGAGTGGCGGTCGGGGACGAGCGATGGTCTTTTCCTACCAATATATCCCCCTAGGAGCATGCGTGTAGTACTTGATTTTTGATGACTTCTAAATTTTTGCAATAAGTATATGAGTTCTTTTGACTAATGTTGAGTTCATGGATTATACGCACTCTCACCTTTCCGCCTTTGCTAGCCTCTTCGGTACCATGCATTGCCCTTTCTCACCTTGAGAGTTGGTGCAAACTTCGCCGGTGCGTCCAAACCCTGTGATATGATACGCTCTATCACACATAAACCTCCTTATATATCTTCCTCAAAACAGCCACCATACCTACCTATTATGGCATTTCCATAGCCATTCTGAGATATGTTGCCATGCAACTTCCATCATCATCATAATGACATACATTACTTTTGTCATATTGCCATTGCATGATCATGTAGTTGACATCGTATTTGTGGCAAAGCCACCATGCATTATTTTTCATACATGTCACTCTTGATTCATTGCACTATCCCAGTACACCGCCGGAGGCATTCATATAGAGTCATATCTTGTTCTAGTTTCGAGTTGTAATCCTTATGTTGTAATCAATAGAAGTGTGATGATCATCATTATTAGAGCATTTCCCAATCAAAAAAAGTGAAAGGACAAAAGAAGAAAGAAAAGAAAGGCCCAAAAAGAGAAAATAAATAAAAAGGGCAATGCTACTATCTCTTTTTCCACACTTGTGCTTCAAAGTAGCACCTTGTTCTTCATGTAGTGAGTCTCATATATTGTGCTTCAAATTAGCACCTTGTTCTTCATGTAGTGAGTCTCATAAGTTGTCTTTTTATACTAGTGGGAATTTTTCATTATAGAACTTGGCTTGTATATTCCTACAATGGGCTTCCTCAAATGCCCTAGGTCTTCATGAGCAAGCGAGTTGGATGCACACCCACTAGTTTTCTTTTGTCGATCATTCATAGCTCTAGTGCATCCATTGCATGGCAATCCCTACTCCTTTGTTGACATCAATTGATGGGCATCTCCATAGCCCGTTGATTATCCTCATCAATGTGAGACTTTCTCCTTTTTTGTCTTCTCCACACAATCCCCATCATCATATTCTATTCCACCCATAGTGCTATATCCATGGCTCGCGCTCATGTATTGCGTGAAGGTTGAAAGAGTTTGAGATTATTTGAGTATGAAACAATTGCTTGGCTTGTCATCGGGGGTATAGAAGTTGGGAACATCTTTGTGTGATGAAAATGAAGCATAGCCTAACTATATGATTTTGTAGGGATGAACTTTCTTTAGCCATCTCATTTTGAGAAGACATGATTGCTTTGATTAGTATGCTTGAAGTATTATTATTTTTGTGTCAACATGAACTTTTGTCTTGAATCTTTCGGATCTGAATATTCATGCCACAATTAAGAAGATTTATATTGAAATTATGCCAAAGTATCACTCCGCATCAAAAATTCTTTTTTATCATTTACATACTTGAGGACGAGCAGGAATTAAGCTTGGGGATGCTTGATACGTCTCCAACGTATCTATAATTTTTGATTGCTCCATGCTACTTTATCTACTGTTTTAGGCAATATTGGGCTTTATTATCCACTTTTATATTATTTTTGGGACTAACCTATTAACTGGAGGCCCAGCCCAGATTTGTTGTTTTATGCCTATTTCAGTGTTTCGAGGAAAAGGAATATCAGACGGAGTCAAAACGGAACAAAATCAACTGGAGAAGTTATTTTTGGAAGGAAAGCAACCCAGGGAACTTGGAGTGCACGTCAGGGGAGATACGGGCTGCCCACGAGGGTGGCCCGCCTGGGCGCGCCCCCCTGCCTCATGGGGCCCCCGTAGCTCCTCCGACGTACCCCCTGCACCCATATATACTCTTGTACCCTAAAACTTCCAGAACAGAAGATAGATCGGGAGTTCTGCCGCCGCAAGCCTCTGTAGCCACCAAAACCCAATCGGGACCCTGTTCCGGCACCCTGCTGGAGGGGGATCCCATCACTGGAGGCCATCTTCAGCATCCCAGTGCTATCCATGACGAGGAGGGAGTAGTTCACCCTCGGGGCTGAGGGTATGTACTAGTAGCTATGTGTTTGATCTTTCTCTCTCTCTCTCGTGTTCCCTCTATGGCATGATCTTGATGTATCCCGAGCTTTGCTATTGTAGTTGGATCTTATGATGTTTCTCCCCCTCTACTCTCTTGTGATGAATTGAGTTTCCCCTTTGAAGTTATCTTATTGGATTGAGTCTTTTTGAGAACACTTGATGTATATCTTGCCGTGATTATCTGTGGTGACAATGGGATATCATGTGCCACTTGATGTATGTTTTGGTGATCAACTTGCGGGTTTCGTGACATTGGGAACCTATGCATAGGGGTTGGTACACGTTCTTGACTCTCCGGTAGTAGCTTTGGGGCACTCTTTGAAGTACTTTTATGTTGGTTGGATGAATCTGAGATTGTGTGATGCATATCATATAATCATGCCCACGGATACTTGAGGTGACAATGGAGTATCTAGGTGACATTAGGGTTTTGGTTGATTTGTGTGTTAAGGTGTTATTCTAGTACGAACTCTTTTATAGATCGATCCGAACGAATAACTTTGAGGTGGTTTTGTACCCTACCATAATCTCTACGTTTGTTCTCCGCTATTAGTGGCTTTGGAGTGACTCTTTGTTGCATGTTGAGGGCTTGTTATATGACCTATCTATGTTATTATTGTTGAGAGAAGTTGCACTAGTGAAACTATGAACCCTAGGACTTGTTTCCTATCATTGCAATACCGTTTACGCTCACTTTTATCGCTTGTTACTTTGCTGTTTTTATTATTTCAGATTACAAAAACCTATATCTACAATCTATTTTGCACTTGTATCTTCATCTCTTCGCCGAACTAGTGCAACTATACAATTTACCATTGTATTGGGTGTGTTGAGGACACAAGAGACTCTTTGTTATTTGGTTGCAGGGTTGCTTGAGAGAGACCATCTTCATCCTACGCCTCCTACGGATTGATAAACCTTAGGTCATCCACTTGAGGGAAAAAATTTACTGTCCTACAAACCTGTGCACTTGCAGGCCCAACAACATCTACAAGAAGAAGGTTGTGTAGTAGACATCAGCTACCAAACGTCACAACGTAACTGGGTGATTATAAAGGAGCTCTACGGGTGTCTCCGAAGGTACATGTTGGGTTGGCGTATTTCGAGATTAGGATTTGTCACTCCGATTGTCGGAGAGGTATCTCTGGGGCCCCTCGGTAATGCACATAACTATAAGCCTTGCAAGTAATGTAGCTAATGAGTTAGTGTTGGGGAACATAGCAGAAATTCAAAATTTTCTACGCATCACGAAGAGCAATCTATGGAGAGACTAGAAACGAGAGAGAGAGAGAGAGAGAGAGAGAGAGAGAGAGAGGGAGTGCATCTTCATACCCTTGAAGATCGCTAAGCGGAAGCGTTGCAAGTACGCGGTCGGTGTAGTCGTACACGAAGCGATTCAGATCGCGGCTGAATCCGATCTAAGCACCGAAGAATGGTGCCTCCGTGTTCAACACACGTACAGCCTGGGGACATATCCTCCTTCTTGATCCAACAAGGGGAGAGGAGAAGTTGAGGGCAAAACTCCGACAGCACGACGGCATGGTGGTGATGGAGCTCGTGGTTCTCCGGCAGGGCTTCGCCAAGCACTACAGAGGAGGAGGAGGTGTTGGAGGAGGGAGAGGGCTGCGCCAGGGAAAGGGTGCGGCTGCCCTCTCTCTCCCTCACTATATATAGGGAAGGGAGGAGGGGGAGGCGCCCTAGGGTTCCCTAGGGGAGGGGCGGCAGCCATAGGGGAAACCCTAGATGGGTTTCGGCGCCCCCACCCCCTAGGAAACTTGCCCCCCAAGCCGGGTCACACGCTGGTCATCACCTAGTACCCCCGGAACAATTCCGGACTCCAATACCCTTCGTCCAATATACCGATCTTCACCTCCGGGCCATTCCGGAGCTCCTCGTCATGTCCGGGATCTCATCCGGGACTCCGGACAACCTTCAGTAACCACCTACTATTTCCCATAACAACTCTAGTATCACCGAACCTTAAGTGTGTAGACCCTACGGGTTCGGAAACCATGCAGACATGACCGAGACGTTCTCCGGTCAATAACCAACAGCAGGATCTGGATACCCATGTTGGCTCCCACATGTTCCACGATGATCTAATCGGATGAACCACGATGTCAAGGATTCAAGCAATCCCGTATGCAATTCCCTTTGTCAATCGGTATGTTACTTGCCCGAGATTCGATCGTCGGTATCCCAATACCTCGTTCAATCTCGTTACCGGCAAGTCACTTTACTCGTTCCGTAATGCATGATCCCATGACTAACTACTTAGTCACATTGAGCTCATTATGATGATGCATTACCGACTGGGCCCAGAGATACCTCTCTGTCACACGGAGTGACAAATCCCAGTCTCGATTCGTGCCAACCCAACATACACGTTCGGAGATACCTATAGTGCACCTTTATAGCCACCCAGTTATATTGTGACGTTTGGTACACCCAAAGCATTCCTACGGTATCCGGGAGTTGCACAATCTCATGGTCTAAGGAAATGATACTTGACATTAGAAAAGCTTTAGCAAACGAACTACACGATCTTGTCCTATGCTTAGGATTGGGTCTTGTCCATCACATCATTCTCCTAATGATGTGATCCCGTTATTAGTGACATCCAATGTCCATGGTCAGGAAACCATAACCATCCATTGATCAACGAGCTAGTCAACTAGAGGCTCACTAGGGACATGTTGTGGTCTATATATTCACACATGTATTACAGTTTCCAGTTAATACAATTATAGCATGAACAATAGACAATTATCATGAACAAGGAAATACTATAATAACCATTTTATTATTGCCTCTAGGGCATATTTCCAACAGTCTCCCACTTGCACTAGAGTCAATAATCTAGTTCACATCACTATGTGATTGTAACGAATTCAACACCAATGGGGTTTGATCATATCTCGCTTGTGATAGAGGTTATTAGTCAACGGGTCTAAACCTTTCAGATCCGTGTGTGCTTTACAAATCTCTATGTCATCTTGTAGATGCAGCTACCACGCTCTATTTGGAACTATTCCAAATAACTTCTCTACTATACGAATCTGGTTTACTACGCAAAGTCATCTAGATTAGTGTCAAAGTTTGCATCAGCGTAACCCTTTATGATGAACTCTTTTACCACCTCCATAATCGAGAAAATTCCTTAGTCCACTAGTTACTAAGGATAACCTTGACCGCTTTCCAGTGATCCATTCCTGGATCACTCTTGTACCCCTTGACTGACTCATGGCAAGGCACACTTCAGGTGCGGTACACAGCATAGCATATTGTAGAGCCTGCGTCTAAAGCATAGGGGACGACCTTCGTCCTTTCTCTCTATTCTGCCGTGGTCATGTCTTGAGTCTTACTCAATAGTGACACCTTATAACACAGCCAAGAACTCCTTCTTTGCCGATCTATTTTGAACTCCTTCAAAATCTTGTCACGGTATGTGTTCGTTTGAAAGTACTATTAAGCGATTTTGATCTATCCTTATAGATCTTGATGCACAATGTTCAAGTAGCTTAATCCAGGTTTTCCATTGAAAAACACTTTTCAAATAACCCTATATGCTTTCCAGAAACTCTACATCATTTCTGATCAACAATATGTCAACAACATATACTCATCAAAAATTCTATAGTGCTCCCACTCACTTCTTTGGAAATACAAGTTTCTCATTAACTTTGTATAAACCCAAAATCTTTGATTATCTCATCAAAGCTCCAACTCCGAGATGCTTACTCCAGTCCTTAGAAGGATTGCTGGAGCTTTGCAAACTTGTTAGCATCTTTCAGGATTGACAAAACTTTCTATTTGTATCACATACAACCTTTCCTCAAGAATATCGTCAAGGAAACAATGTTTTTTGACATCCTATCTGCAAGACTTCATAAATCATGCAGTATTGCGAGTGAAAAAGTCTCATCGCAGTCAACTCCTTGAACTTGTCGGAAAACATCTTAACGACAAGTCGAGCTTTCTTAATGGTGACACTTACCATCATTGTCCGTCTTCCTTTTAAAATCCATCTGTACTCAACAGCCTTACGACCATCGAGTAGTTCTGCCAAAGTCTACACTTTGTTTTCATACATGGATCCTTTCTCGGATTTTATGGCCTCGAGCCATTCATCTTAATACGGGCCCACCATCGCTTCTCCATAGCTTGTAGGTTCATTGTTGTCTAGCAACATGACCTCCAAGACAGGATTACTGTACCATTCTGAAGTAGTACGCATCCTTGTCACCCTACGAGGTTTGGTAGTGACTTGATCCAAAGTTTCATGATCAATATCATCAGTTTCCACTTCAATTGGTGTAGGCGCCATAGGAACAACTTCCTGTGCCCTGCTACACACTAGTTGAAGTGACGGTTCAATAACCTCATCAAGTCTCCACCATCCTCCCACTCAATCCTTTCGAGAGAAACTTTTCCTCGAGAAAGGACCAGATTCTAGAAACAATCCCTTTTGCTTCCCGATCTGAGACATGAGGTATACCCAACTGTTTTTGGGTCTCCTATGAAGATGCATTTATCCGCTTTGGGTTCGAGCTTATCAGCCTAAAACTTTTTCACATAAGCGTCACAGCCCTAATCTTTAAAGACACGTCAACTTAGGTTTCTCCAAACCATAGTTCATTCGGTGTCATCTCAACGGAATTGCATGGTACCCTATTTAAAGTGAATGCGATTGTCTCTAATGCCTAACCTATAAAATGATAGTGGTAATTTGATAAGAGACATCATGGTACGCACCATATCCAATAGGGTGCAACTATGATGTTCGGACACACCATCACACTATGGTGTTCCAGGCGGTATTAATTGTGAAACAATTTCCACAATGTCTTAATTGCGTGCCAAACTCGTAACTCAGATATTCATCTCTATGATCATATCATAGACATTTTATCCTCTTGTCACGAAGATCTTCAACTTCACTCTGAAATTACTTGAACCTTTCAATAATTCAGACTTGTGTTTCATCTAGTAAATATACTCAACATCTACTCAAATCATCTGTGAAGTAAGAACATAACGATATCCACTGCATGCCTCAGCACTCATGGACTGCACACATCAAAATGTGTTACTTCCAACAAGTTGCTTTCTTGTTCCATCTTACTGAAAACGAGGCTTTTCAGTCATCTTGCCCATGTGGTATGATTTGCATGTCTCAAGTGATTCAAAATCAAGTGAGTCCAAATGATCCATCTGCATGGAGTTTCTTCATGTGTACATAACAATAGACATGGTTCGCAGTCTCAAACTTTTCAAAAAACGAGTGAGTCCAAAGATCCATCAACATGGAGCTTCTTCATACGTTCTATACCAATATGACTTACATGTTAGTGCCACAAGTAGGTGGTACTATCATTACTATCTTATATCTTTTGGCATGAACATGTGTATCACTACGATCGAGATTCAATAAACCATTCATTTTAGGTGCAAGACCATTGAAGGTATTATTCAAATAAACAGAGTATCCATTATTCTCCTTAAAGGAATAACCGTATTGCGATAGACATAATCCAATCATGTCTATGCTCAACGCAAACACCAAATAACAATTATTTAGGTTTAACACTGATCCCGATGGTAGAGGGAGCGTGCGATGTTTGATCACATCAACCTTGGAAATACTTCCAACACATATCATCACCTCGCCTTTAGCTAGTCTCTGTTTATTCCGTAGCCTTTTATTTCGAGTTACTAACACTTAGCAACCGAACCGGTATCTATTACCATGGTGCTACTAGGAGTACTAGTAGAGTACACATTAATATAATGTATATCCAATATACTTCTGTCGACCTTGCCTGCCTTCTTATCTACCAAGTATCTAGGGTAATTCTGCTCCAGCGACCGTTCCCCTTATTACAGAAGCACTTAGTCTCGGGTTTGGTTTCAACCTTGGGTTTCTTCACTAGAGCAGCAGCTGATTTTCCATTTCATGAAGTATCCCTTCTTGCTTTTGCCCTTCTTGAAACTAGTGGCTCCATCAACAATTTGATGCTCCTTCTTGATTCTACTTTCGCGGTGTCAAACATCGCGAATATTTCAAGGATCATCATATCTATCCCTGATATGTTATAGTTCATCACGAAGCTCTAGTAGCTTGGTGGCAATGACTTTGGAGAAACATCACTATCTCATCTGGAAGATTAACTCCCACTCGATTCAAGTGACTGTTGTACCCAGACAATCTGAGTACAAGCTCAACGATTGAGCTTTTCTCCCTTAGTTTGTAGGCTAAGAAACTCGCCGGAGGTCTCATACCTCTTGACGTGGGCACGAGCCTGAAATCCCAATTTCAGCCCTTGGAACATCTCATATGTTCTGTGACATTTCAAAAAAAACATCTTCGGCGCCACAATTCTAAACCGTTTGACATTACTGAACTATCATGTAGTCATCAAAACGTGTATGTCAGATGTTCGCAACATCCACAGACGATGTTCGAGGTTCAGCACACCGAGCGGTGCATTAAGGACATAAGCCTTCTGCGCAGCAATGAGGACAATCCTCAGTTTACGGACCCAGTCCACATAATTGCTACTATCAACTTTCAACTATATTTTCTCTACGAACATATCTAAACAGTAGAACTAAAGCGCGAGCTTACGACATAATTTGTAAAGACCTTTTTGACTATGTTCATGATAATTAAGTTCATCTAATCACATTATTTGATGAACTCCCACTCAGATAGACATCCCTCTAGTCATCTAAGTGATACATGATCCGAGTCAACTAGGCCGTGTCCGATCATCACGTGAGACGGACAAGTCATCATCGGTGAACATCTTCATGTTGATCGTATCTACTATACGACTCATGTTCGACCTTTCGGTCTCTTGTGTTCCGAGGCCATGTCTGTACATGCTAGGCTCGTCAAGTCAACCTAAGTGTTTCGCGTGTGTAAATCTGGCTTACACCCGTTGTATGTGAATGTTAGAATCTATCGCACCCGATCATCACGTGGTGCTTCGAAGCAACGATCTTTCGCAACGGTGCACAGTTAGGGGGAACACTTTCTTGAAATTATTATGAGGGATCATCTTATTTACTACCGTCGTTCTAAGCAAATAAGATGCATAAACATGATAAACATCACATGCAATCAAAAAGTGACATGATATGGCCAATATCATTTTGCTCCTTTTGATCTCCATCTTCGGGGCTCCATGATCATCATTGTCACCGGCATGACACCATGATCTCCATCGTCATGATCTCCATCATCGTGTCTCCATGAAGTTGTCTCGCCAACTATTACTTCTACTACTATGGCTAATGCTTTAGCAATAAAGTAAAGTAATTACATGGCGTTGTTCAATGACACGCAGGTCATACAATAAATTAAGACAACTCATATGGCTCCTGCCGGTTGTCATACTCATCGACATGCAAGTCGTGATTCCTATTAAAAGAACATGATCAATCTCATACATCACATATCATTCATCACATTCTTTTGGCCATATCACATCACATAGCATACCCTGCAAAAACAAGTTAGACGTCCTCTAATTGTTGTTTGCATGTTTTACGTGGCTGCTATGGGTTTCTAGCAAGAACGTTTCTTACCTACGCAAAAGCCACAACGTGATATGCCAATTGCTATTTACCCTTAATAAGGACCCTTTTCATCGAATCTGATCTGACTAAAGTGGGAGAGACTGGCACCCGCTAGCCACCTTTATGCAACAAGTGCATGTCAGTCGGTGGAACCTGTCTCACATAAGTGTACGTGTAAGGTCGGTCCGGGCCGCTTCATCCCACAATACCATCGAAACAAGATAGGACTAGTAACGGTAAGCATATTGAACAAAATCAACGCCCACAACAATTTGTGTTCTACTTGTGCATAGAATCTACGCAAAAGACCTGGCTCTGATACCACTGTTGGGGAACGTAGCAGAAATTCAAAATTTTCTACGCATCACCAAGATCAATCTATGGAGAGACTAGCAATGAGAGAGAGAGAGGGAGTGCATCTTCATACCCTTGAAGATCGCTAAGCGGAAGCATTGCAAGAACACGGTTGGTGGAGTCGTACACGAAGCGATTCAGATCGCGACCGAATCCGATCTAAGCACCGAAGAAGGTGCCTCCGCGTTCAACACACGTACAGCCCGGGGACGTCTCCTCCTTCTTGATCCAGCCAGGGGAGAGGAGAAGTTGAGGGAAAAACTCCGACAGCACGTCGGCATGGTGGTGATGGAGCTCGTGGTTCTCCGGCAGGGCTTCGCCAAGCACTAAGGAGGAGGAGGAGGTGTTGGAGGAGGGAGAGGGCTGTGCCAGGGAAAGGGTGCGGCTGCCCTCTCTCTCCCTCACTATATATAGGGGGAAGGGAGGAGGGGGAGGCGCCCTAGGGTTCCCTAGGGGAGGGGTGGCGGCCATAGGGGAAACCCTAGATGGGTTTGGGTGCCCCCACCCCCTAGGAAACTTGCCCCCCAAGCCGGGAGGGGCGGCTGCCCTAGGGGTGGCGCCCCCACCTCTCCTGGTTACGTGAGATGGGGTGGGAGGGGCGCTCATCCCCTTAGTGGGCTGATGTGCCATCTCCCCTTGGCCCATAAGGCCCCCCAACGCTTGCCGGGGCCTCCGAAACCCCTTTCGGACACGCTGGTCATCACCTGGTACCCCCGGAACAATTCTGGAGTCCAATACCCTTCTTCCAATATACCGATCTTCACCTCCGGACCATTCCGGAGCTCCTCGTCATATCCGGGATCTCATCCGGGACTCCGAACAACCTTCGGTAACCACATACTATTTCCCATAACAACTCTAGCGTCACCGAACCTTAAGTGTGTAGACCCTACGGGTTCGGGAACCATGCAGACATGACCGAGATGTTCTCCGGTCAATAACTAACAGCGGGATCTGGATACCCATGTTGGCTCCCACATGTTCCACGATGATCTAATCGGATGAACCACGATGTCAAGGATTCAAGCAATCCCGTATGCAATTCCCTTTGTCAATCGGTATGTTACTTGCCCGAGATTCGATCGTCGGTATCCCAATACCTCGTTCAATCTCGGTACCAGCAAGTCACTTTACTCGTTCCGTAATGCATGATCCCATGACTAACTACTTAGTCACATTGAGCTCATTATGAAGATGAATTACCGAGTGGGCCCAGAGATACCTCTCCGTCACACGGAGTGACAAATCCCAGTCTCGATTCGTGCCAACCCAATAGACATGTTCGGAGATACCTGTAGTGCACCTTTACAGCCACCCAGTTACGTTGTGACATTTGGTACACCCGAAGCATTTCTACGGTATCCGGGAGTTGCACAATCTCATGGTCTAAGAAAATGATACTTGACACTAGAAAAGCTATAGCAAACGAACTACACGATCTTGTGCTATGCTGAGGATTGGGTCTTGTCCATCACATCATTCTCCTAATGATGTGATCCCGTGATCAATGACATCCAATGTCCATGGTCAGGAAACCATAACCATCTATTGATCAACGAGCTAGTCAACTAGAGGCTCACTAGGGACATGTTGTTGTCTATATATTCACACATGTATTGCGGTTTCCAGTTAATACAATTATAGCATGAACAATAGACAATTATCATGAACAAGGAAATACAAGAATAACCATTTTATTATTGCCTCTAGGGCATATTTCCAACAGTCTCCCACTTGCACTACAGTCAATAATCTAGTTCACATCACTATGCGATTGTAATGAATTCAACACCCATGGGGTTTGATCATATCTCGCTTGTGATAGAGGTTATTAGTCAACGGCTCTGAACCTTTCAGATCCGTGTGTGCTTTACAAATCTCTATGTCATCTTGTAGATGCAGCTACCACGCTCTATTTGGAACTATTCCAAATAACTTCTCTACTATACGAATCCGGTTTACTATGCAAAGTCATCCAGATTAGTGTCAAAGTTTGCATCAGCGTAACCCTTTACGATGAACTCATTTACCACCTCCATAATTGAGAAAATTCCTTAGTCCACTAGTTACTAAGGATAACCTTGACCGCTTTCCTGTGATCCATTCCTGGATCACTCTTGTACCCCTTGACTGACTCATGGCAAGGCACACTTCAGGTGCGGTACACATCATAGCATATTGTAGAGCCTACGTCTAAATCATAGGGGACGACCTTCGTCCTTTCTCTCTATTCTGCCGTGGTCATGTCTTGAGTCTTACTCAATACTGACACCTTATAACACAGTCAAGAACTCCTTCTTTGCCAATCTATTTTGAACTCCTTCAAAATCTTGTCACGTTATGTGTTCGTTTGAAAGTACTATTAAGCGATTTTGATCTATCCTTATAGATCTTGATGCTCAATGTTCAAGTAGCTTAATCCAGGTTTTCCATTGAAAAACACTTTTCAAATAACCCTATATGCTTTCCAGAAACTCTACATCATTTCTGATCAACAATATGTCAACAACATATACTCATCAGAAATTCTATACTGCTCCCGCTCACTTCTTTGGAAATACATGTTTCTCATAAACTTTGTATAAACCCAAAATCTTTGATTATCTCATCAAAGCGTATATTCCAACTCCGAGATGCTTACTCCAGTCCTTAGAAGGATTGCTGGAGCTTTGCATACTTGTTAGCATCTTTCAGGATTGACAAAACCTTCTAGTTGTATCACATACAACCTTTCCTCAAGAATATCGTCGAGAAAACAATGTTTTTTGACATCCTATCTGCAAGACTTCATAAATCATGTACTAATTGCTAATATAATTCCAACAGACTCTTTAGCATCTCTACGAGTGAGAAAGTCTCATCGCAGTCAACTCCTTGAACTTGTCGGAAAACATCTTAACGACAAGTCGAGCTTTCTTAATGGTGACACTTACCATCATTGTCCGTCTTCCTTTTAAAATCCATCTGTACTCAACAGCCTTACGACCATCAAGTAGTTCTGCCAAAGTCTACACTTTGTTTTCATACATGGATCCTTTCTCGGATTTTATGGCCTCGAGCCATTCATCTTAATCCGGGCCCACCATCGCTTCTCCATAGCTTGTAGGTTCATTGTTGTCTAGCAACATGACCTCCAAGACAGGATTACTGTACCATTCTGAAGTAGTACGCATCCTTGTCACCCTACGAGGTTTGGTAGTGACTTGATCCAAAGTTTCATGATCAATATCATCAGTTTCCACTTCAATTGGTGTAGGCGCCACAGGAACAACTTCCTGTGCCCTGCTACACACTAGTTGAAGTGACGGTTCAATAACCTCATCAAGTCTCCACCATCCTCCCACTCAATCCTTTCGAGAGAAACTTTTCCTCGAGAAAGGACCAGATTCTAGAAACAATCCCTTTTGCTTCCGATCTGAGACAGGAGGTATACCCAACTGTTTTTGGGTCTCCTATGAAGATGCATTTATCCGCTTTGGGTTCGAGCTTATCAGCCTGAAACTTTTTCACATAAGCGTCACAGCCCCAATCTTTAAAGACACGTCAACTTAGGTTTCTCCAAACCATAGTTCATTCGGTGTCATCTCAACGGAATTGCATGGTACCCTATTTAAAGTGAATGCGATTGTCTCTAATGCCTAACCTATAAAACGATAGTGGTAATTAGATAAGAGACATCATGGTACGCACCATATCCAATAGGGTGCAACTATGATGTTCGGACACACAATCACACTATGGTGTTCCAGGCGGTATTAATTGTGAAACAATTTCCACAATGTCTTAATTGCGTGCCAAACTCATAACTCAGATATTCATCTCTATGATCATATCATAGACATTTTATCCTCTTGTCACGAAGATCTTCAACTTCACTCTGAAATTACTTGAACCTTTCAATAATTCAGACTTGTGTTTCATCTAGTAAATATACTCAACATCTACTCAAATCATCTGTGAAGTAAGAATATAACGATATCCACTGCATGCCTCAGCACTCATGGACTGCACACATCAAAATGTGTTACTTCCAACAAGTTGCTTTCTTGTTCCATCTTACTGAAAACGAGGCTTTTCAGTCATCTTGCCCATGTGGTATGATTTGCATGTCTCAAGTGATTCAAAATCAAGTGAGTCCAAATGATCCATCTGCATGGAGTTTCTTCATGTGTACATAACAATAGACATGGTTCGCAGTCTCAAACTTTTCAAAAAACGAGTGAGTCCAAAGATCCATCAACATGGAGCTTCTTCATACGTTCTATACCAATATGACTTACATGTCAGTGCCACAAGTAGGTGGTACTATCATTACTATCTTATATCTTTTGGCATGAACATGCGTATCACTACGATCGAGATTCGATAAACCATTCATTTTAGGTGCAAGACCATTGAAGGTATTATTCAAATAAACAGAGTATCCATTATTCTCCTTAAATGAATAACCGTATTGCAATAGACATAATCCAATCATGTCTATGCTCAACGCAAACACCAAATAACAATTATTTAGGTTTAACACTGATCCCGATGGTAGAGGGAGCGTGCGATGTTTGATCACATCAACCTTGGAAATACTTCCAACACATATCATCACCTCGCCTTTAGCTAGTCTCCGTTTATTCCGTAGCCTTTTATTTCGAGTTACTAACACTTAGCAACCGAACCGGTATCTATTACCATGGTTCTACTAGGAGTACTAGTAGAGTACACATTAATATAATGTATATCCAATATACTTCTGTCGACCTTGCCTGCCTTCTTATCTACCAAGTATCTAGGGTAATTCTGCTCCAGCGACCGTTCCCCTTATTACAGAAGCACTTAGTCTCGGGTTTGGTTTCAACCTTGGGTTTCTTCACTAGAGCAACAGCTGATTTGCCATTTCATGAAGTATCCCTTCTTGGCCTTGCCCTTCTTGAAACTAGTGGTTCCATCAACAATTTGATGCTCCTTCTTGATTTCTACTTTCGCAGCGTCAAACATCACGAATATTTCAAGGATCATCATATCTATCCATGATATGTTATAGTTCATCACGAAGCTCTAGTAGCTTGCTGGCAATGACTTTGGAGAAACATCACTATCTCATCTGGAAGATTAACTCCCACTCGATTCAAGTGACTGTTGTACCCAGACAATCTGAGTACAAGCTCAATGATTGAGCTTTTCTCCCTTAGTTTCTAGGCTAAGAAACTCGTCGGAGGTCTCATACCTCTTGACGTGGGCACGAGCCTGAAACCCCAATTTCAGCCCTTGGAACATCTCATATGTTCCGCGACGTTTCAAAAAAAAAAACGTCATCGGCGCCACAATTCTAAACCGTTTGACATTACTGAACTATCATGTAGTCATCAAAACGTGTATGTCAGATGTTCGCAACATCCACATACGATGTTCGAGGTTTAGCACACCGAGCGGTGCATTAAGGACATAAGCCTTCTGCGCGGCAATGAGGACAATCCTCAGTTTACGGACCCAGTCCGCATAATTGCTACTATCAACTTTCAACTATATTTTCTCTAGGAACATATCTAAACAGTAGAACTAAAGCGCGAGCTTACAACATAATTTGTAAAGACCTTTTTGACTATGTTCATGATAATTAAGTTCATCTAATCACATTATTTGATGAACTCCCACTCAGATAGACATCCCTCTAGTCATCTAAGTGATACATGATCTGAGTCAACTAGGCCGTGTCCGATCATCACGTGAGACGGACTAGTCATCATCGGTGAACATCTTCATGTTGATCGATTCTACTATACGACTCATGTTCGTCCTTTCGGTCTCTTGTGTTCTGAGGCCATGTCTGTACATGCTAGGCTCGTCAAGTCAACCTAAGTGTTTCGCGTGTGTAAATCTGGCTTACACCCGTTGTATGTGAATGTTAGAATCTATCGCACCCGATCATCACGTGGTGCTTAGAAGCAACGATCTTTTGCAACGGTGCACAGTTAGGGGGAACACTTTCTTGAAATTATTATGAGGGATCATCTTATTTACTACCGTCGTTCTAAGCATATAAGATGCATAAACATGATAAACATCACATGCAATCAAAAAGTGACATGATATGGCCAATATCATTTTTCTCCTTTTGATCTCCATCTTCGGGGCTCCATGATCATCATCGTCACCGGCATGACACCATGATCTCCATCATCATGATCTCCATCATCGTGTCTCCATGAAGTTGTCTCGCCAACTATTAATTCTACTACTATGGCTAACGGTTTAGCAATAAAGTAAAGTGATTACATGGCGTTGTTCAATGACACGCAGGTCATACAATAAATTAAGACAACTCCTATGGCTCCTGCCGGTTGTCATACTCATCGACATGCAAGTCGTGATTCCTATTACAAGAACATGATCAATCTCATACATCACATATCATTCATCACATTCTTTTGGCCATATCACATCACATAGCATACCCTGCAAAAACAAGTTAGACGTCCTCTAATTGTTGTTTGCATGTTTTACGTGGCTGCTATGGGTTTCTAGCAAGAACGTTTCTTACCTATGCAAAAGCCACAACGTGATATGCCAATTGCTATTTACCCTTCATAAGGACCCTTTTCATCGAATCCGATCCGATTAAAGTGGGAGAGACTGGCACCCGCTAGCCACCTTTATGCAACAAGTGCATGTCAGTCGGTGGAACGTGTCTCACGTAAGTGTACGTGTAAGGTCGGTCCGCGCCGCTTCATCCCACAATACCATCGAAACAAGATAGGACTAGTAACGGTAAGCATATTGAACAAAATCAACACCCACAACAATTTGTGTTCTACTCGTGCATTGAATCTACGCAAAAGACCTGGCTCTGATACCACTATTGGGGAACATAGGAGAAATTCAAAATTTTCTACGCATCACCAAGATCAATTTATGGAGAGACTAGCAACAAGAGAGAGAGGGAGTGCATCTTCATACCCTTGAAGATCGCTAAGCGGAAGCGTTGCAAGAACGCGATCAGTGGAGTCGTACATGAAGCGATTCAAATCGCGGCCGAATCCGATCTAAGCACCGAAGAACGATGCTTCCGCGTTCAACACACGTACAGCCCGGGGACGTCTCCTCCTTCTTGATCCAGCAAGGGGAGAGGAGAAGTTGAGGGAAAAACTCCGACAACACGACGACATGGTGGTGATGGAGCTCGTGGTTCTCTGGCAGGGCTTCGCCAAGCACTACGGAGGAGGAGGAGGTGTTGGAGGAGGAAGAGGGCTGCGCCAGGGAAAGGGTGCGGCTGCCCTCTCTCTCCCTTACTATATATAGGGGGAAGGGAGGAGGGGGAGGCGCCCTAGGGTTCCCTAGGGGAGGGGCGGCGGCCATAGGGGAAACCCTAGATGGGTTTGGGCGTCCCCACCCCCTAGGAAACTTGCCCCCCGAGCCAGGAGGGGCGGCTGCCCTAGGGGTGGCTGATACGTCTCCAACGTATCTATAATTTTTGATTGCTCCATGCTACTTTATCTACTGTCTTAGGCATTATTGGGCTTTATTATCCACTTTTATATTATTTTTGGGACTAACCTATTAACCGGAGGCCCAGCCCAGATTTGCTGTTTTATGCCTATTTCAGTGTTTCGAGGAAAGGAATATCAGACGGAGTCAAAACGGAACAAAATCAACTGGAGAAGTTATTTTTGGAAGGAAACCCACCTGATGGACTTGGACCCCACATCAGAAGATACGGGAGGTTCTCACGAGGGTGGGGGCACGCCCTCCCCCTGGGCGCGCCCCCTGCCTCCTGGGGCCCCCGTAGCTCCACCGAAGTACCCCCTGCACCCATATATACCTATGTACCTTAAAACTTCCAGAACAGAAGATAGATCGGGAGTTCCGCAGCCGCAAGCCTCTGTAGCCACCACAAACCAATCGGGACCCTGTTCCTGCACTCTGCCGGAGGGGGATCCCATCACTGGAGGCCATCTTCATCATCCCGGCGCTATCCATGACGCGGAGGGAGTAGTTCACCCTCGGGGCTGAGGATATGTACCAGTAGCTATGTGTTTGATCTCTCTTTCTCGTAATCTCTCTCGTGTTCTTCTATGGCACGATCTTGATGTATCCCAAGCTTTGCTATTGTAGTTGGATCTTATGATGTTTCTCCCCCTCTACTCTCTTGTGATGAATTGAGTTTCCCCTTTGAAGTTATCTTATCGGATTTAGTCTTTTATGAACACTTGATGTATGTCTTGCCGTGATTATCTGTGGTGACAATGGGATATCATGTGCCACTTGATGTATGTTTTGGTGACCAAATTGCG
The DNA here is from genome assembly GCF_018294505.1 of Triticum aestivum. NCBI lineage: Eukaryota > Viridiplantae > Streptophyta > Magnoliopsida > Poales > Poaceae > Triticum > Triticum aestivum. The sequence goes on along the minus strand of NC_057810.1, from coordinate 701,901,534 downwards.
GGTTCCGCCCATGAACCTATGCATAGGGGTTGGCACACGTTCTTGACTCTCCGGTAGTAGCTTTGGGGCACTCTTTGAAGTACTTTTATGTTGGTTGGATGAATCTGAGATTGTATGATGCATATCGTATAATCATGCCCACGGATACTTGAGGTGACAATGGAGTATCTAGGTGACATTAGTGTTTTGGTTGATTTGTATCTTAAGGTGTTATTCTAGTATGAACTCTTCTATAGATCGATCCGAAAGAATAACTTTGTGGTGGTTTCGTACCCGAAGATAATCTCTACGTTTGTTCTCCGCTATTAGTGGCTTTGGAGTGACTCCTTGTTGCATGTTGAGGGCTTGTCATATGTTCTATCTATGTTATTATTGTTGAGAGAACTTGCACTAGTGAAAGTATGAACCCTAGGCCTTGTTTCCTATCATTGCAATGCCGTTTACGCTCACTTTTATCGCTCGCTACCTTGCTGTTTTTATTATTTCAGATTACAAAAACCTATATCTATTATCTATTTTGCACTTGTATCTTCATCTCTTCACCGAACTAGTGCACCTATACAATTTACCATTGTATTGGGTGTGTTGGGGACACAAGAGACTCTTTGTTATTTGGTTGCAGGGTTGCTTGAGAGAGACCATCGTCATCCTACGCCTCCTACGGATTGATAAACCTTAGGTCATCCACTTGAGGGAAATTTGCTAATGTCCTACAAACTTGTGTACTTGCAGGCCCAACAACATCTACAAGAAGAAGGTTGTGTAGTAGACATCAAGCTCTTTTCTGGCGCCGTTGCGGGGGAGGCTAGGTAAGTGAAGGTATATCTTTAAATCTTGCAATTGGATCTTTTTGTTTCTTGTTTTAGCACTAGTTTATTTTATAAAAGAAAACTACAAAAAATGGAGTTGATTTTGTCTCATACGCTTCACCTTTTTAATATGTTTCGTGAGTATGATGGAAAGGATAATTGTGCTCAAGTGCTAGAAGAAGAAATCTTTAAAATGTTTGGCACTAAATCTTTGAATGATGAGCATGATTGCAATGTTGTTAGTATGAATTCCTTGAATATCCATGATGCTAATGATATGCAAAGCCACAAGCTTGGGGAAGCTACGTTTGATGGAGATGATATTTTTTTTCCCCAAGCTTTGGTGAGCAAATTTACTATGATGAAAGCATGCCTCCTATTTATGATGATTATTGTGATGATACGTATGCTATAAAGAAGAAGTTTGCTTATGTGGAGAGTAGAAAATTTTCTATGCTTTTAGATCATGAAAAGAATGCTTTAGGTGCTGGTTATATTGTTGGATTCATTCATGATGCTACTGAAAATTATTATGAGGGAAGAACATATGCTTGTAGGAATTGCAATAATGTCAAGTTTCCCCTCTATGTGCTTAAATTCTTGAAGCTATGCTTGTTGTGCCATCCTATGCAAGTTGATTATTGTTCCCATAAGTTGTTTTCTCACAAAATCCCTATGCATAGGAAGTGGGTTAGGCTTAAACTTGCTAGTCATATGCTTCATGATGCTCCCGTTATGTTTCAATTCTTATCTTTTATGTGAGCATCATTGTCATCATCATGCCTAGCTAGAAAGGCATTAAAGAAAAGCGCTTGTTGGGAGACAACCCAATATTTATCCTTAATGTTTTTGTGTGTCCACATGATTATGCTACTGTATTAATCATGTTTTATAGCTTTTGTTTCAATAAATTGCCAAGTAGAACCTTTGGGAAGACTTGTGTGAAGTTTATGTGATCTTGCTTTGAAAAACAGAAACTTTAGCGCTCGCGAGATTAGCTGCCATTTTTTACGGGAGAGTGATTTTAGGTTGATTCTTTTTGCAGATGATTAATAGACAAATTTCTATGGTCCAGCAATTTATTTCATAATTTTTGGAGTGCCATAAATATATGTTTTATACAGATTACTACAGACTGTTCTGTTTTTGACAGATTCTGTCTTCTATGTGTTGTTTGCTTATTTTGATGCATCTATGGCTAGTATTAAGTGGTATGAACCATAGAGAAGTTAGAATACAGTAGATATTACAACAATATGAATTTAGAATGAGTTCATTACAGTACCTAAGTGGTGGTTTTATTTTCTTATACTAACGGAGCATACGAGTTTTGTTTTGAGTTTTGTGTGGTTGAAGTTTTCAAGTTTTGGGTAAAGATTCGATGGACTATGGAATATGGAGTGGAAATAGCCTAAGCTTGGGGATGCCCAAGGCACCCCAAGGTAATATTCAAGGACAACCAAGAGCCTAAGCTTGGGTATGCCCCGGAAGGCATCCCCTCTTTCGTCTTTGTTCATCGGTAACTTTACTTGGAGCTATATTTTTATTCACCACATGATATGTGTTTTGCTTGGAGCGTCATTTTATTTTGTTATTTTTTTGTTTGCTGTTAGTTAGAATAGTGTTTTGCATCTTTAGTTTCAATAAAAAAGTCAAGGATAGCCTTTGCCATGCTTATTTTGCTAGTTTGCATGTTGCTGTTTGAAAACAGAAAGTTTACCGCTGTTGCAAAAATTCTCTAGAAAAGTCAGAGAATGGTATAACCTTGAATCTTTTGGCATATTGAGCTCTGATAAATTTATTACAGTTGGAAGTTTAGTTAATAATTTTTGGAGTCAGGGAAGTATTGATACTCTTGCATTCTTTACAGACTGTACTGTTTTGACAGATTGTTGTTATGTTTGCATTGTTTGCATATGTTTGCTTGTTTAATGATTCTATTTGATGATAGGAGTATTAAATATGCAGAGGTTTAGTATGCAATGTTGAATAATAATTTTAGTGATTTGTTACAGTAGAATATGATAAGGTTTTGCATTGGTTTATACTAACCTATCTCACGAGTTCTTGTTAAGTTTGTTGTGAATGAAGCTTTTGATAAAAAGAAGAGAAACCATGATATGAGAGGAATTAAGGAGACACAAAAGTTCAAGCTTGGGGATGCCCAAGGCACCCCAAGATAATAATTCCAAGAAGTCTCAAGCATCTAAGCTTGGGGATGCCCCGGTAGGCATCCCACCTTTGTTCTTCAACAACTATCGGTTAGTATCGGTTGAGCCTAAGTTTTTGCTTCTTCACATGAGTTGTGCTATCCTTGCATTGTAGTTTTCTTTAGATTTGCTTGCTGTTTGAATAAAGTATCAAGATCTGAAATTATTTAATGAGAGAGAGTCTTCATATAATTGCATAATTATTCGACTACTCATTGATCTTCACTTATATCTCTCAGAGTAGTTTGTCGTTTGCTCTAGTACTTCACTTATATGTTTTAGAGCACAACAGTGGTAGCTTTATTTTGAAGAAATAGATGAACTCTCATGCTTCACTTATATTATTTTGAGAGTCTTAAATAACATGGTAATTTGCTTAATGTTAATATACTTGGTATTCAAGATATGTGAAACTTTCTTATGAGTGCGTTGAATACTAAGAAAAGTTTGATGCTTGATAATTGTTTTGTGATATGGAGGTGATAATATCAAAGTCGTGCTAGTTGGGTGATTGTGAATTTGAGAAATACTTGTGTTGAAGTTTTCAAGTCCCGTAGCATGCACATATGGTTAAAGTTGTGTAACAAATTTGAAACATGAAGTGTACCTGGCTTGTGCATCCTTATGAGTGGTGGTCGGGGACGAGCGATGGTCTTTTCCTACCAATCTATCCCCCTAGGAGCTTGCGCGTAGTACTTGAATTTTTGATGACTTCTAAATTTTTGCAATAAGTATATGAGTTCTTTTGACTAATGTTGAGTCCATGGATTATACGCACTCTCACCTTTCCGCCATTGCTAGCCTCTTCGGTACCGTGCATTGCCCTTTCTCACCTTGAGAGTTGGTGCAAACTTCGCCGGTGCATCCAAACCCCGTGATACGATACGCTCTATCACACATAAGCCTCCTTATATCTTCCGCAAAATAGCCACCATACCTACTTATTATGGCATTTCCATAGCCATTCCGAGATATATTGCCATGCAACTTCCATCATCATCATCATGACATATATTACTTTTGTCATATTGCCATTGCATGATCATGTAGTTGACATCATATTTGTGGCAAAGCCACCTTACATTATTTTTCATACATGTCACTCTTGATTCATTGCACCATCCCGGTACACCGCCTGAGGCATTCATTTAGAGTCATATCTTGTTCTAGTTTCGAGTTGTAATCCTTATGGTTGTAATCTATGGAAGTGTGATGATCATCATTATTAGAGCATTGCCCAAAAAAAGGAGAAAGGCCAAAATATATAAAAAAAGAAAGGCCAAAAAAAAGGGCAATGCTACTATCTCTTTTTCCACACTTGTGCTTCAAAGTAGCACCTTGTTCTTCATATAGTGAGTCTCATATATTGTGCTTCAAAGTAGCACCATGCTTTTCATGTAGAGAGTCTCATGTGTTATCACTTTCATATACTAGTGGGAATTTTTCATTATAGAACTTGGCTTGTATATTCCTACGATGGGCTTCCTCAAATGCCCTAGGTCTTCATGAGCAAGCAAGTTGGATGCACACCCACTAGTTTTCTTTTGTTGAGCATTCATAGCTCTAGTGCATCCGTTGCATGGAAATCCCTACTCCTCATGTTGACATCAATTGATGGGCATCTCCATAGCCCGTTGATTAGCCTCCTCAACGTGAGATTTTCTCCTTTTTTGTCTTCTCCACACAATCCCCATCATCATATTCTATTCCACCCATAGTGCTATATCCATGGCTCACGCTCATGTATTGCGTGAAGGTTGAAAAAGTTTGAGATTATTTAAGTATGAAACAATTGCTTGGCTTGTCATCGGGGGTATAGAAGTTGGGAACATCTTTGTGTGACAAGAATGAAGCATAGCCTAACTATATGATTTTGTAGGGATGAACTTTCTTTTGCCATGTTATTTTGAGAAGACATGATTGCTTTGATTAGTATGCTTGAAGTATTATTATTTTTATGTCAATATGAACTTTTGTCTTGAATCTTTTGGCTCTGAATATTTAGGCCACAATTAAGAAGATTTACATTGAAATTATGCCAAAGTATCACTCCGCATCAAAAATTCTTTTTTATCATTTACCTACTCGAGGACGAGCAGGAATTAAGCTTGGGGATGCTTGATACGTCTCCAACGTATCTATAATTTTTGATTGCTCCATGCTACTTTATCTACTGTTTTAGGTAATATTGGGCTTTATTATCCACTTTTATGTTATTTTTGGGACTAACCTATTAACCGGAGGCCCAACCCAGATTTACCGTTTTATGCCTATTTCAGTGTTTAGAGGAAAAGGAATATCAGACGGAGTCAAAACGGAACGAAATCAACCGGAGAAGTTAATTTTGGAAGGAAACCAACCTGATGGGCTTGGAGTGCACGCCAGGGGAGTCCCGGGCTATCCACGAGGGTGGAGGGCGCGCCCCCTAGGCGCGCCCCCTACCTCGTGAGCACCCCGAAGGTCCACCGACGTACCCCCTGCACCCATATATACCTACGTACCCTAAAACTTCCAGAACAGAAGGCAGATCGGGAGTTCCGCCGCCGCAAGCCTCTGTAGCCACCAAAAACAATCGGGACCCTGTTCCGGCACCCTGTCGGAGGAGGATCCCATCACCGGAGGCCATCTTCATCATCCCGGCGCTATCCATGACGAGGAGGGAGTAGTTCACCCTCGGGGCTGAGTGTATGTACCAGTAGCTATGTGTTTGATCTCTCTCTCTCGTGTTCTCTCTCGTGTTCTTCTATGGCACGATCTTGATGTATCCCGAGCTTTGCTATTGTAGTTGGATCTTATGATGTTTCTCCCCTCTACTCTCTTGTGATGAATTGAGTTTCCCCTTTGAAGTTATCTTATCGGATTTAGTCTTTTATGAACACTTGATGTATGTCTTGCCGTGATTATCTATGGTGACAATGGGATATCATGTGCCACTTGATGTATGTTTTGGTGACCAAATTGCGGGTTTCGCCCATGAACCTATGCATAGGGGTTGGCACCGTTCTTGACTCTCCGGTAGTAGCTTTGGGGCACTCTTTGAAGTACTTTTATGTTGGTTGGATGAATCTGAGATTGTGTGATGCATATCGTATAATCATGCCCACGGATACTTGAGGTGACAATGGAGTATCTAGGTGACATTAGGGTTTTGGTTGATTTGTATCTTAAGGTGTTATTCTAGTACGAACTCTTTTATAGATCGATCCGAAAGAATAACTTTGTGGTGGTTTCGTACCCGACCATAATCTCTACGTTTGTTCTCCGCTATTAGTGGCTTTGGAGTGACTCTTTGGTGCATGTTGAGGGCTTGACATATGTTCTATCTATGTTATTATTGTTGAGAGAACTTGCACTAGTGAAAGTATGAACCCTAGGCCTTGTTTCCTATCATTGCAATACCGTTTACGCTCACTTTCACCACTTGTTACCTTGCTGTTTTTATTATTTCAGATTACAAAAACCTTTATCTACTATCTATTTTGCACTTGTATCTTCATCCCTTCGTCGAACTAGTGCACCTATACAATTTACCATTGTATTGGGTGTGTTGGGGACACAATAGACTCTTTGTTATTTGGTTGCAGGGTTGTTTGAGAGAGACCATCTTCATCCTACGCCTCCTACAGATTGATAAACCTTAGGTCATCCACTTGAGGGAAATTTGCTACTGTCCTACAAACCTGTGCACTTGAAGGCCCAACAACGTCTACAAGAAGAAGGTTGTGTGGTAGACTGTTGGAAATATGCCCTAGAGGCAATAATAAAAGCATTATTATTATATTTCCTTGTTCATGATAATTGTCTTTATTCATGCTATAATTGTGTTATCCGGAAATCGTAATACATGTGTGAATAACAGACATCGACATGTCCCTAGTGAGCCTCTAGTTGACTAGCTCGTTGATCAACAGATAGTCATGGTTTCCTGACTATGGACACTGGATGTCATTGATAACGAGATCACATCATTAGGAGAATGATGTGATGGACAAGACCCAATCCTAAACATAGCACAAGATCGTATAGTTCGTTTGCTAGAGTTTTCCAATGTCAAGTATCTTTTCCTTAGACCATGAGATCGTGTAACTCCCGGATACCGTAGGAGTGCTTTGGGTATGCCAAACGTCACAACGTAACTGGGTGACTATAAAGGTAGACTACGGGTATCTCCGAAAGTGTCTGTTGGGTGACATGGATCAAGACTGGGATTTGTCACTCCGTATGACGGAGAGGTATCACTGGGCCCACTCGGTAATGCATCATCATAATGAGCTCAGAGTGACCAAGTGTCTGGTCATGGGATCATGCATTACGGTACGAGTAAAGTGACTTGCCGGTAACGAGATTGAACGAGGTATTGGGATACCGACGATCGAATCTCGGGCAAGTAACATATCGATAGACAAAGGGAATAGCGTACGGGATTGATTAAATCCTCGACATCGTGGTTCATCCGATGAGATCATCGTGGAGCATGTGGGAGCCAACATGGGTATCCAGATCCCGCTGTTGGTTATTGACCGGAGAGTCGTCTCGGTCATGTCTGCTTGTCTCCCGAACCCGTAGGGTCTACACACTTAAGGTTCGGTGACGCTAGGGTTATGAAGATATGTATATGCAGAAACCCGAATGTTGTTCGGAGTCCCGCATGAGATCCCGGACGTCACGAGGAGTTCCGGAATGGTCCGGAGGTAAAGAATTATATATAGGAAGTGCTATTTCGGGCATCGGGACAAGTTTCGGGGTTATCGGTATTGTACCGGGACCACCGGAAGGGTCCCAGGGGTCCATCGGGTGGGGCCACCTGTCCCGGGGGGCACATGGGCTGTAGGGAGTGCGCCTTGGCCTAGATGGGCCAAGGGCACCAGCCCCTATAGGCCCATGCGCCTAGGGTTTCCACCATGGAAGAGTCCATGTGGTGGAAGGCACCCCTAGGTGCCTTGGGGGGGAGGGAAACCTCCCCTTGGCCGCCGCCCCCCCTAGTAGATCTCATCTACTAGGGCCGGCGCCCCCCCCCCTTGGCACCCCTATATATAGTGGGGGGAGAGGAGGGATTTTATACCAGCCCCTGGCGCCTCCACCTCCCCCCGTTACGTCTCTCCCTCGTAGTCTCGGCGAAGCCCTGCTGCTGTGACGCCCTGCATCCACCACCACGCCGTCGTGCTGCTGGATCTTCATCAACCTCTCCTTCCCCCTTGCTGGATCAAGAAGGAGGAGACGTCTCCCGTCCCGTACGTGTGTTGAACGCGGAGGTGCCGTCCGTTCGGCGCTGGTCATCGGTGATTTGGATCACGTCGAGTACGACTACATCATCACCGTTCTTTTGAACGCTTCCGTGCGCGATCTACAAAGGTATGTAGATGCATCTAATCACTCGTTGCTAGATGAACTCCTAGATGATCTTGGTGAAACGAGTAGGAAATTTTTTGTTTTCTGCAACGTTCCCCAACAGTGGCATCATGAGCTAGGTCTATGCGTAGTTCTTCTTGCGCGAGTAGAACACAATTTGTTGTGGGCGTAGATTTGTCAACTTTCTTGCCGTTACTAGTCCTTTCTTGCTTCAGCGGTATTGTGGGATGAAGCGGCCCGGACCAACCTTACACGTACGCTTACGTGAGACCGGTTCCACCGACTAACATGCACTAGTTGCATAAGGTGGCTGGCGGGTGTCTGTCTCTCCTACTTTAGTTGGAGCGGAATCGATGAACAGGGTCCTTATGAAGGGTAAATAGAAGTTGACAAATCACGTTGTGGCTTTAACATAGGTAAGAAAACGTTCTTGCTAGAACCCTAATTCAGCCACGTAAAACTTGCAACAACAATTAGAGGACGTCTAACTTGTTTTTGCAGCAAGTGGTTTGTGATATGATATGGCCAAAGTTGTGATGAATGATGAATGATATATATGTGATGTATGAGATGTCCATGCTATTGTAATAGGAATCACGACTTGCATGTCGATGAGTATGACAACCGGCAGGAGCCATAGGAGTTGTCTTTATTCTTTTATATGACCTGCGTGTCATCAAGAAACGCCATGTAAATTACTTTACTTTATTGCTAAACGCGTTAGCCATAGTAGTAGAAGTAATAGTTGGCGAGCAACTTCATGGAGACACGATGATGGAGATCATGATGATGGAGATCATGATGATGGAGATCATGGTGTCAAGCCGGTGACAAGATGATCATGGAGCCCCAAGATGGAGATCAAAGGAGCTATGTGATATTGGCCATATCATGTCACGTTTATTACTTGATTGCATGTGATGTTTATCATGTTTTGCATCTTGTTTACTTAGAACGACGGTAGTAAATAAGGTGATCCCTCATACTAATTTCAAGAAGTGTTCCCCCTAACTGTGCACCGTTGCGACAGTTCGCTGTTTCAAAACACCACGTGATGATCGGGTGTTTTATTCAGACGTTCACATACAACGGGTGTAAGACAGATTTACACATGCAAACACTTAGGTTGACTTGACGAGCCTAGCATGTACAGACATGGCCTCGGAACACGGAAGACCGAAAGGTCGAGCATGAGTCGTATAGAAGATACGATCAACATGAAGATGTTCACCGATGTTGACTAGTCCGTCTCACGTGATGATCGGACACGGTCTAGTTTAACTCGGATCATGTAATACTTAGATGACTAGAGGGATGTCTAATCTAAGTGGGAGTTCATTAATAATTTGATTAGTTGAACTTAATTATCATGAACTTAGTCTAAATATTTTACAATATGTCTTGTAGATTAAATGGCCAACGTAGTCCTCAACTTCAACGCGTTCCTAGAGAAAACCAAGCTGAAAGACGATGGCAGCAACTATACGGACTGGGTCCGGAACCTGAGGATCATCCTCATAGCTGCCAAGAAAGATTATGTCCTACAAGCACCGCTTGGTGACGCACCCGTTCTTCCTGCAGAACAAGATGTTATGAACGCTTGGCAGGCACGTTTCGATGACTACTCCCTCGTTCAGTGCGGCATGCTTTACAGCCTAGAGCCGGGGCTCCAAAAGCGTTTTGAGAGACATGGAGCATATGAGATGTTCGAAGAGCTGAAAATGGTTTTCCAAGCTCATGCCCGGGTCGAGAGATATGAAGTCTCCGACAAATTCTTCAGCTGTAAGATGGAGGAAAACAGTTCTGTCAGTGAGCACATACTCACTATGTCTGGGTTGCATAACCGCTTGACTCAGCTGGGAGTTAATCTCCCGGATGATGCGGTCATTGACAGAATCCTCCAGTCGCTTCCACCAAGCTACAAGAGCTTTGTGATGAACTTCAATATGCAGGGGATGGAAAAGACCATTCCTGAAGTATTTGCTATGCTGAAATCAGCAGAGGTAGAAGTCAGGAAGGAACATCAAGTGTTGATGGTCAATAAAACCACTAAGTTCAAGAAAGGCAAGGGTAAAAAGAACTTCAAGAAGGACGGCAAGGAGGTTGCCGCGCCCGGCAAGCAAGCTGCCGGGAAGAAGCCAAAGAATGGACCCAAGCCCGAGACTGAGTGCTTTTATTGCAAGGGAAGCGGTCACTGGAAGCGGAACTGCCCTAAGTACTTAGCGGATAAGAAGGCCGGCAAAACAAAAGGTATATGTGATATACATGTAATTGATGTGTACCTTACTAGTGCCCGTAGTAGCTCCTGGGTATTTGATACCGGTGCAGTTGCTCACATTTGTAACTCAAAGCAGGGGCTGCGGAATAAGCGGAAACTGGCAAAGGACGAGGTGACGATGCGCGTCGGGAATGGTTCCAAGGTCAATGTGATCGCCGTCGGCACGCTACCTCTGCATCTCCCTTCGGGATTAGTTTTAAACCTTAATAATTGTTATTTAGTGCCAGCTTTGAGCATGAACATTGTATCAGGATCTCGTTTAATTCGAGATGGCTACTCTTTTAAATCTGAGAATAATGGTTGTTCCATTTTTATGAGAGATATGTTTTATGGTCATGCTCCTATGGTGAATGGTTTATTCTTTATGAATCTCGAACGTGATGCTACACATGTTCATAATGTGAGTACCAAAAGAAGTAAGGTTGATAATGATAGTCCCACATACCTGTGGCACTGCCGCCTTGGTCACATAGGTGTCAAACGCATGAAGAAGCTCCATGCTGATGGACTTTTAGAGTCTCTTGATTATGAATCATTTGACACATGCGAACCATGCCTTATGGGTAAAATGACCAAGACTCCGTTCTCAGGAACAATGGAGCGAGCAACCGACTTATTGGAAATCATACATACTGATGTGTGCGGTCCAATGAGTGTTGAGGCTCGCGGTGGCTATCGTTATGTTCTCACCCTCACTGATGATTTAAGTAGGTATGGGTATATCTACTTAATGAAACACAAGTCTGAAACCTTTGAAAAGTTCAAGGAATTTCAGAGTGAGGTTGAAAATCAACGTGACAGGAAAATCAAGTTTCTACGATCAGATCGTGGAGGAGAATACTTGAGTCACGAGTTTGGGGCACACTTAAGAAAATGTGGAATAGTTTCACAACTCACGCCGCCTGGAACACCTCAGCGTAATGGTGTGTCCGAACGTCGTAATCGCACTCTGTTAGATATGGTGCGATCTATGATGTCTCTTACCGATTTACCGCTTTCTTTTTGGGGCTATGCTTTAGAGACTGCCGCATTCACTTTAAATAGGGCTCCGTCGAAATCCGTTGAGACGACACCGTATGAATTGTGGTTTGGGAAGAAACCTAAGCTGTCGTTTCTAAAAGTTTGGGGATGCGATGCTTATGTCAAGAAACTTCAACCTGAAAAGCTCGAACCCAAGTCGGAAAAATGCGTCTTCATAGGATACCCAAAAGAAACTATTGGGTACACCTTCTACCTCAGATCCGAAGGCAAGATCTTTGTTGCCAAGAATGGGTCCTTTCTGGAGAAAGAGTTTCTCTCGAAAGAAGTAAGTGGGAGGAAAGTAGAGCTTGATGAAGTATTACCTCTTGAACCGGAAAATGGCGCAACTCAAGAAAATGTTCCTGAGGTGCCTGCACCGACTAGAGAGGAAGTTGATGACAATGATCAAGATACTTCTGATCAAGCCCCTACTGAAATTCGAAGGTCCACAAGGACACGTTCCGCACCGGAGTGGTACGGCAACCCTGTCTTGGAAATCATGTTGTTAGACAACGGTGAACCTTCGAACTATGAAGAAGCGATGGCGGGCCCGGATTCCGACAAATGGCTGGAAGCCATGAAATCCGAGATAGGATCCATGTATGAAAACAAAGTATGGACTTTGACTGACTTGCCCGTTGAGCGGCGAGCCATAGAAAATAAATGGATCTTTAAGAAGAAGACATACGCGGATGGTAATGTGACCATCTTTAAAGCTCGGCTTGTCGCTAAGGGTTATCGACAAGTTCAAGGGGTTGACTACGATGAGACTTTCTCACCGGTAGCGAAGCTGAAGTCCGTCCGAATCATGTTAGCAATTGCCGCATTCTATGATTACGAAATATGGCAAATGGACGTCAAAACGGCATTCCTTAATGGTTTCCTTAAGGAAGAATTGTATATGATACAGCCGGAAGGTTTTGTCGATCCTAAGAATGCTGACAAAGTGTGCAAGCTCCAACGCTCGATTTATGGGCTGGTGCAAGCATCTCGGAGTTGGAACATTCGCTTTGATGAGATGATCAAAGCGTTTGGGTTTACACAGACTTATGGAGAAGCCTGCGTTTACAAGAAAGTGAGTGGGAGCTCTGTAGCATTTCTCATATTATATGTAGATGACATACTTTTGATGGGAAATGATATAGAACTCTTGGACAGCATCAAGGCCTACTTGAATAAAAGTTTTTCAATGAAGGACCTTGGAGAAGCTGCTTATATATTAGGCATCAAAATCTATAGAGATAGATCGAGACGCCTCATAGGTCTTTCACAAAGCACATACCTTGATAAGATATTGAAGAAGTTCAATATGGATCAATCCAAGAAGGGGTTCTTGCCTGTGTTACAAGGTGTGAAATTGAGCTCAGCTCAATGTCCGACCACGGCAGAAGATATAGAAGAGATGAGCGTCATCCCCTATGCCTCAGCCATAGGTTCTATTATGTATGCCATGCTGTGTACCAGACCTGATGTTAACCTTGCCGTCAGTTTGGTAGGAAGGTACCAAAGTAATCCCGGCAAGGAACACTGGACAGCGGTCAAGAATATCCTGAAGTACCTGAAAAGGACTAAGGAAATGTTTCTCGTTTATGGAGGTGACGAAGAGCTCGTCGTAAAGGGTTACGTCGACGCTAGCTTCGACACAGATCTGGATGACTCTAAGTCACAAACCGGATACGTGTATATTTTGAATGGTGGGGCAGTAAGCTGGTGCAGTTGCAAGCAAAGCGTCGTGGCGGGATCTACATGTGAAGCGGAGTACATGGCAGCCTCGGAGGCAGCACATGAAGCAATATGGGTGAAGGAGTTCATCACCGACCTAGGAGTCATACCCAATGCGTCGGGGCCGATCAAGCTCTTCTGTGACAACACTGGAGCTATTGCACTTGCCAAGGAGCCCAGGTTTCACAAGAAGACAAGGCACATCAAGCGTCGCTTCAACTCCATTCGTGAAAATGTTCAAGATGGAGACATAGAGATTTGTAAAGTACATACGGACCTGAATATAGCAGATCCGTTGACTAAACCTCTCCCTAGAGCAAAACATGATCAACACCAGAATTCTATGGGTGTTCGATTCATCACAATGTAACTAGATTATTGACTCTAGTGCAAGTGGGAGACTGTTGGAAATATGCCCTAGAGGCAATAATAAAAGAATTATTATTATATTTCCTTGTTCATGATAATTGTCTTTATTCATGCTATAATTGTGTTATCCGGAAATCGTAATACATGTGTGAATAACAGACACCGACATGTCCCTAGTGAGCCTCTAGTTGACTAGCTCGTTGATCAACAGATAGTCATGGTTTCCTGACTATGGACACTGGATGTCATTGATAACGAGATCACATCATTAGGAGAATGATGTGATGGACAAGACCCAATCCTAAACATAGCACAAGATCGTATAGTTCGTTTGCTAGAGTTTTCCAATGTCAAGTATCTTTTCCTTAGACCATGAGATCGTGTAACTCCCGGATACCGTAGGAGTGCTTTGGGTATGCCAAACGTCACAACGTAACTGGGTGACTATAAAGGTAGACTACGGGTATCTCCGAAAGTGTCTGTTGGGTGACATGGATCAAGACTGGGATTTGTCACTCCGTATGACGGAGAGGTATCACTGGGCCCACTCGGTAATGCATCATCATAATGAGCTCAGAGTGACCAAGTGTCTGGTCACGGGATCATGCATTACGGTACGAGTAAAGTGACTTGCCGGTAACGAGATGAACGAGGTATTGGGATACCGACGATCGAATCTCGGGCAAGTAACATATCGATAGACAAAGGGAATAGCGTACGGGATTGATTAAATCCTCGACATCGTGGTTCATCCGATGAGATCATCGTGGAGCATGTGGGAGCCAACATGGGTATCCAGATCCCGCTGTTGGTTATTGACCGGAGAGTCGTCTCGGTCATGTCTGCTTGTCTCCCGAACCCGTAGGGTCTACACACTTAAGGTTCGGTGACGCTAGGGTTATGAAGATATGTATATGCAGAAACCCGAATGTTGTTCGGAGTCCCGTATGAGATCCCGGACATCACGAGGAGTTCCGGAATGGTCCGGAGGTAAAGAATTATATATAGGAAGTGCTATTTCGGGCATCGGGACAAGTTTCGGGGTTATCGGTATTGTACCGGGACCACCGGAAGGGTCCCGGGGGTCCACCGGGTGGGGCCACCTGTCCCGGGGGGCCACATGGGCTGTAGGGAGTGCGCCTTGGCCTAGATGGGCCAAGGGCACCAGCCCCTATAGGCCCATGCGCCTAGGGTTTCCACCATGGAAGAGTCCATGTGGTGGAAGGCACCCCTAGGTGCCTTGGGGGGGAGGGAAACCTCCCCTTGGCCGCCGCCCCCTAGTAGATCTCATCTACTAGGGCCGGCGCCCCCCCTTGGCACCCCTATATATAGTGGGGGGAGAGGAGGGATTTTATACCAGCCCCTGGCGCCTCCACCTCCCCCCGTTACGTCTCTCCCTCGTAGTCTCGGCGAAGCCCTGCTGCTGTGACGCCCTGCATCCACCACCACGCCGTCGTGCTGCTGGATCTTCATCAACCTCTCCTTTCCCCTTGCTGGATCAAGAAGGAGGAGACGTCTCCCGTCCCGTACGTGTGTTGAACGCGGAGGTGCCGTCCGTTCGGCGCTGGTCATCGGTGATTTGGATCACATCGAGTACGACTACATCATCACCGTTCTTTTGAACGCTTCCGTGCGCGATCTACAAAGGTATGTAGATGCATCTAATCACTCGTTGCTAGATGAACTCCTAGATGATCTTGGTGAAACGAGTAGGAAAATTTTTGTTTTCTGCAACGTTCCCCAACATAGACATCAAGCTCTTTTCTGGTGCCGGAATAGGGTCCCGATTGGTTTTTGGTTGCTACAGAGGCTTGCGGCAGCGGAACTCCCGATCTATCTTCTGTTCTGGAAGTTTTAGTGTATGTAGGTATATATGGGTGTAGAGGGCACGTCGGTGGACCTTCGAGTTGCTCACGAGGTAGGGGGCACGCCCAGGGGGGCGCGCCCTCCACCCTCATGGACAGCCCGGGACTCCCCTGGCGTGCACTCCAAGCCCATCAGGTTGGTTTCCTTCCAAATTAACTTCTCCAGTTGATTTCGTTCCGTTTTGACTCCGTCTGATATTCCTTTTCCTCTAAACACTGAAATAGGCATAAAACAGCAAATCTGGGCTGGGCCTCCGGTTAATAGGTTAGTCCCAAAAATAATATAAAAGTGGATAATAAAGCCCAATATTGCCTAAAACAGTAGATAAAGTAGCATGGAGCAATAAAAAATTATAGATACGTTGGAGACGTATCAGTGGCACCCCCAACACTCCTAGTTACGTGAGATGGGGTGGGAGGGGTGCTCAGCCCCTTAGTGGGCTGATGTGCCCTCTCACCTTGGCCCATAAGGCCCCCCAACGCTTGCCGGGGCCTCCGAAACCCCTTTCAGACACGCTGGTCATCACCTGGTACCCCCGGAATAATTCCGGACTCCAATACGCTTCGTCCAATATACCGATCTTCACCTCCGGACCATTCCGGAGCTCCTCGTCATGTCCGGGATCTTATCCGGGACTCCGAACAACCTTCGGTAACCACATACTATTTCCCATAACAACTATAGCGTCATCGAACCTTAAGTGTGTAGACCCTACGGGTTCGAGAACCATGCAGACATGACCGAGACGTTCTCCAGTCAATAACCAACAGCGGGATCTGGATACCCATGTTGGCTCCCACATGTTCCACGATGATCTCATCGGATGAACAACGATGTCAAGGATTCAAGCAATCCCGTATGCAATTCCCTTTGTCAATCGGTATGTTACTTGCCCGAGATTTGATCGTCGGTATCCCAATACCTCGTTCAATCTCGGTACCGGCAAGTCACTTTACTCATTCCGTAATGCATGATCCCATGACTAACTACTTAGTCACATTGAGCTCATTATGAAGATGCATTACCGAGTGGGCCCAGAGATACCTCTCTGTCACACGGAGTGACAAATCCCAGTCTCGATTCGTGCCAACCCAACAGACACGTTCGGAGATACCTGTAGTGCACCTTTATAGCCACCTAGTTACGTTGTGACGTTTGGTACACCCGAAGCATTCCTACGGTATCCGGGAGTTGCACAATCTCATGGTCTAAGGAAATGATACTTGACATTAGAAAAGCTTTAGCAAACGAACTACATGATCTTGTGCTATGCTTAGGATTGGGTCTTGTCCATCACATCATTCTCCTAATGATGTGATCCCGTTATCAATGACATCCAATGTCCATGGTCAGGAAACCATAACCATCTATTGATCAACGATCTAGTCAACTAGAGGCTCACTAGGGACATGTTGTGGTCTATATATTCACACATGTATTACGGTTTCCAGTTAATACAATTATAGCCTGAACAATAGACAATTATCATGAACAAGGAAATACAATAATAATCATTTTATTATTGCCTCTAGGGCATATTTCCAACAGTTAGTTACGGAATGATGCATTACGTAACGAGTAAAGAGACTTGCCGGTAACGAGATTGAACTAGGTATTGGATACCGACGATCGAATCTCGGGCAAGTAACATACCGATGACAAAGGGAACAACGTATGTTGTTATGCGGTTTGACCGATAAATATCTTCATAGAATATGTAGGAGCCAATATGAGCATCCAGGTTCCGCTATTGGTTATTGACCGGAAACAATTCTAGGTCATGTCTACATAGTTCTCGAACCCGTAGGGTCTGCACGCTTAAGGTTTCGATGACAGTTATATTATGAGTTTATGAGTTTTGATGTACCGAAGTTTGTTCGGAGTCACGGATGAGATTACAGACATGACGAGGAGTCTCGAAATGGTCGAGATATAAAGATTGATATATTGGAAGCCTATATTTGGATATCGGAAGTGTTCCGGGTGAAATCGGGATTTTACCGGAGTACCGGGAGGTTACCGGAACCCCCCAGGGGCTTAATGGGCCTAAATGGGCCCTAGTGGAGAGGAAGAGAGGAGGCAAGGGCTGGGCCGCGCGCCCCTCCCCCCTAGTCCGAATAGCACAAGGAGAGGGGGCGCCCTCCCCCCTTTCCTTCCTCTCTCCCTCCTCCTTCCCCCCTTCTCCTACTCCAACTAGGAAAGAAGGGAGTCCTACTCCCGGTGGGAGTAGGACTCCCCTTGGCGCGCCCCTCCTTGGCCGGCCGCCCCCTCCCCCTTGGCTCCTATATATACGGGGGCAAGGGGGCACCTCTAGACACAACAATTGATCCCTTGGATCTCTTAGCCGTGTGCGGTGCCCCCCTCCACCATAGTCTACCTCAATAATATCATAGCGGTGCTTAGGCGAAGCCCTGCGACGGTAGAACATCAAGATCGTCACCACGCCATCATGCTGACGGAACTCTCCCTCGACACTCGGCTGGATCGGAGTTCGAGGGACGTCATCGAGCTGAACGTGTGCTAGAACTCGGAGGTGTCGTAGTTTCGGTGCTTGATCGGTCGGGTCGTGAAGACGTACGACTACATCAACCACGTTGTTCTAACGCTTCCGCTTTCGGTCTACGAGGGTACGTGGACAACACTCTCCCCTCTCGTTGCTATGCATCACCATGATCTTGCGTGTGCGTAGGAATTTTTTTGGAATTACTACGTTCCCCAACAGTTGCTTGATTCCCAACTCATTAAACAATGATTCCAACCAAATAATTTTAGTAGTGGTGTTTCCTAGTGACCTGTATTCAGAAGTGCTGAAGCTGGCATCGGGACCGTCGCCTAGCATCTCCATCTGCTAATCACAGGCAGCGATCTGGGTGAAGAGTTCATCGACGGTGATGGAGGTTTGGACAACCCTGATAGCCACTATGACGGGATCATTGTCCAGATCGAGACCTGCGAGGACGTAGTCCACCATCTCGGATCAAAGAATGACCGTCCTGCTGGAGCGAGCTCGTCTCCTAGATTTTTCATCCTGGTGATGTACGAGGTACTGGACATGGCGCCTTTCTTCATGCTGGTGATGTTAATTCTCAAATTCGTAATTTGAGATTGCGACTGCGAGGCAAACAAAGTGGTAATGGTACTCCATAGATCAAAAGTAGCCTCCTTACTCACAACTTGGGCGAGAATCTCTTTTGACAAAGAGTTTGGGAGATGGCTAAGGACTTGTTGGTCCTTTGAAAGCCACGAGGCGTAGAGAGGATTGGGCACCATGACCATGGTTTTGTCCGCCTGATGTTGCTCCATTATCTTTGGCGGCGCGGCGTCGGATCCATCCAGGAGGCCGGCTACCTGCGCTCCTCGCCGACCAGGCATCACCTGGGCCTTCCATAGGAGAAAATTTCCCTTAGTTTGCTTCTCGGCAGGTGGAGATCCAAGGTTGAGGGAGGTGGTCGAGGTGGAAGACATAGCGATCGATGAGAAAGGTTTTTTGGCGCTCGATAGGAAAAGCTTTTGGCTAGGTTGATGGGAAGAGGATGGCTCTATATACCATGTCAGATGGAAGTGTTCCTGCTCCTCCGTAGAGGAGCCGCGGGTTTATATTGATTGAGGGCAGGAACAACCCCTGTTGTGGCTTACACGTTAATACCAATCATTGTGATTCGATTGTTCTCTCGACATAGGCTTTAGCTCCGCTTTATAGATAAAGCTATGATCCATACAACCAGCATCCGAACTCCGAATCATGAACGATGGCTGGGGCAATAGCACAATCATGCCCAACAAACACAAGAGAGATAAGGAAAAAAAGCCACCTAGTGGCTGCCGACAAGCGGCCCTACGAAGACGAAAGTTGGCGTGTTGTAACCAGTAGTGTGTCCAGCATGAGCCCAAGTTGACTGCGGTCGCGCTGCCTAGAGAGCGGGAGCCAGTGTTCTAGAAAAGCAAGGAATTTAAAGGAGTCAGACGGCTGCCTCGAAAAGACCTATTCAATCACTATTTTATTATGTGTCGTCCAAAGAGTGCACGACATAGCCGCAAAGATAGGAAAGATAAGCCAGAATAAGCGGCAATGTCGCCCATGGTGTGTATCCCCGGTCTGGAGGAACTCCGCGAGGTCCAGGGCCTCCTAGTAGGGCCCCAGTGCTTTGCGGACGAACGTCCATAGGACCCGTGCCGCCGTACATGAGAATAATATGTGAGTCCCAGTCTTCGATACCTAACATAAGGGGCACAAGCCATCACACGGGCCATGCCGCTTAAGTACCTTAGTCCCTGAAGAGATGCGATCTCTTAGTAGTTGCCACACAAAAATTTTAATCTTCAGGGGCAAAGTGGCCTTCCGTAAAGTGGAAAGCCATGGGATGGTTGGCGAGAGCCGCCAAGACTTGATCTCTAAATCTAACAATAGGCGGCAGCCTTGCACCTTAGATCGGTGACAAACGGGAGCCGTCATCCCACTAAACAAAGCCTCGATTGAATGGACACTCACACGGAACTCATGGCCAGTGAGATTGGTACTCTCTCTATTCATCTAGTGGATCCTCTAACATCCTTAAGGGCTGTCACGAAGCTACAGTGAAATACGTGTGCAAAACGAAGAAAGGATGTCAGGGTTACTGTAACAACCATTGTGCGGATTTACTGTAGCATGTACAAAAATAAATCTAAAATATGTGAAGGAGGGATGCCACGGTTACTGTAGCTTACGTGACATCCCTTGAGGATGTTAGAGGATTCGTCCCTATATAGATCTAATGCATTCTTTGAAGCTAACTTTGATCAGACATGCAAGTTACACAAAGCATACCGTTAAATTTGCATGTGAAAAGAGCTATCGGTGATATAATTTTCACATTATACATCTCATACACTATTATTCTTATCTATAGTCAAAGGCAATCTCAAAAAATGTATTAAACCTAATTTTGAAAATTATAAATATATGTGTACAATAAGTTATTCTACACTCGTGCTTAGAAAAGCGCTACCGACGCAGTTTTCAAATAGCAACCACAGCTGTGTTTCTCTTGGAGGGGTTTCATTTTTATAATTGTCTGCAATAAACAAGTATTACAGGCTGTTTCTAAACTACATGCAATTTCTCATGGGGAGCAATATTTACAATCAATTAATCAGTGTGAATGTTGGTGAAAATTTGTGTAGGCAATTATAGTGAGAAATTAAAGGAGGGCAGATGTGCTCCTCCTCCTAATTAGCGACAACGGGTGTGACGAAATTAGCAAGGGTAATACTCTTCCTAAGAACTACATGCACAGAAGCAAACTTGTTTTGGATTGCGCTACGTTACTAGCTAAGTTATCCCAACTATGACCAGCTTAATTAACGGCGATCGGCGTGATGAAATCAGCAAGGGTAATACGCCTTGAGGTGCACTTGCAAGCATGGGGAGTCCTTCCAAACCCTAGCGTGCATCTTGAGCAGCTCCTTGGCCTTGGCCCTGGCCCGCTCGCCGGCGTCCACCTGTAGAACCAGCAGCAGCTTCGCTACCACCCCGACGGCCAGCATCTCCTGCAGCACGGCCGGAGTCGCCGAGTGCGTCGCCACGGCGTGCAGAGCGCGCACCGCGCTCTCGGTGGTGGTGAGTGACACCCGCATAACCTTCTTGGCCACGACGGCCAGCCCCGCCGGGTGCGCCACCAGGTCCGACCGCCCCTCCGCACAGCCGCAGAGATGGTCGATGGCCACCACCGCCAGCTCGGTGGGGTGCCGGCCCCCCTCGTCGAGGAGAAGCTCCACCAGCACAGTCATCGCGCCGGCCTCCACGGCCTTGACGCGGTTCCGGCCCCACGGACACAGCCGGCACAGCACGTTCAGCGCGGCCTTCACCGACTTGGCGGACACCCTGTCGGACACCACATGCACCACCTCCTGCACCACCTCGGGTCTCACCGCCATGAGACGCGCCGGCTCCATCACCGACACCATCGCCTTGAGCAGGATGATGCCGTAGCAGCGGGACCGGTAGCTCGGTCGCCGCAGCATGTACACCAGTGTGTCCAGGAAGTCTCCGTTTTTCTCGAGGATCCGGACCAGGCTCTTCTTGGACGGCTTGAGCGAGCAGATGACGCTGAGCGCGTCCTCCTCCGGCGAGCTGGTGGACGTCGGGGAATCCAGCGACAGTTCTAGCAAATCTTGAGCCGATTTAGACACGGTGGCGTGGTTCCTGACGACGGAGACGAGGAACTCGACGGCCCCGGGCGTGGCCTCGACGCAGCGCCTGTTGCGGTCGCTCTCGTCGACGATGGCTTTGATCTCCCGGAGCGCGGCCAGCTCCTTCTGCAGGCCCGCGCCGTGGCCCTCTTCGACGATCTCGGCGACGCGGCCGGCGTCGAGGGGCGGGCGCGGGGTGGGGAAGCGCTCGACGGCGTGCAGGGCGCACCAGGCCTGGGTGAGGCGGCGGAGCGTGTGGTTGGGCGTGGCCTCCCGGTCGGCCTCGGCGAGCTTTTGCTGCGTGACGGGGCAGGTGGCGTGGCCGTCGGAGAGCCAGCGCTCGATGCTGGAGCGGTCATAGGTGATGCCGGTGGCGAGCGTGACGGGGTCGCGCATGATCTCCAGCGAGATCGGGCACAGGAAGTACGGCGGCACCTCCACCGACGGCCCCTCCATCGCTGTATAACCGGTGAAGAAGCTAGCTCGCGAAAGATTGTTCGTGAAATGGATCTGTGGTGGAGAGCGAATGAAGAAGCTGACCAAGTTGCCGTAGAGTTGAACAAAGGGGAGAGGAAGCAGGTGCGCCTTTTATAGGAGTAGCGGGGAGGCGAAGAAGTCCACGCGTGTTCACAAGAGGTTAGAGATTAATTGCGTGGAATGACACAGTAATACGGATTGGATTGACTTGGGGCCGGGGTCGGTGTTGAGCTGGCCCCCGGCGCTGACCACGAGATGAGAGTGGCTCCACGTTTTGACTTTGTGATTCATCCTTCTATTGTCGACCTTTTCTTTGTCCTTCTGTTCTTCTCCTCCTTGCTGTTGAAAGATTCCGTTTCTGTGGGCATGAAACACCGTTGAAGTTTAGCCTAGCCTCCGTCCCAGCGGTTTGTCCAGCGTTGTCGAAGGGCGTGTGGAGGTGTTCTTCGGTGGATCTCGCAGGATTCGGTGGGCATTTATCTTCGGTGGATCTCGCAGGATTCGGTGGGCATTTATCTTCGGTGGATCCGGTCTTCGTTCGTCTGCGTTTGTCTGTTTATAGGTTAGATCCTTCTGTTATATGTTTCTCTTCATTGGTGATAGTTGTTGTTCTCGTGTGTTGGCCATTTGGGGTCTTAGCATAACGACTTTGTAACTGTCTGCTACAATAAGGTTTGCTCGACTTCGATGAGGGATGGGTCATGACGGCGGCACCCCTTTGACTCGTTTCTGTGCTTGTAATCGTCGCTAGGTGGTCTACGAGCATGAATGCAATTTCTGTTACTTCTGATGTTAATTTTACTACTACATGATATTCGATGAATAGATTGAAATTGTTTAAAATAAAAATAGTCTATTTTTAAGGTCCAAAATCTAATGGATAACTAACTAGAACCACATCCACATGTCATTGTATACTGTGGGCTAGCGGGGTGGGACCGTGGGTAGGCGGTCGTGCTATTCCTGCCGCACGCAGCAGACAAGGAAGTGCCGGATCGATCGATGGCATACACGTGTGTCGTTTGCAGCCAAACTAGATGAAGAAAGCACTATTTCCCGCCGCAGCCGCAATCGGAGCATTCAAGGTTCAAGCGGATGCTACCGCTGACCGACTGGGCCATGCATGGATGCATGCATGCAGGCGCCACCGATCATCGCCAGCCACTCACAGCAGCTTCCGGCCGCATGCGACCGGGCCCCACATGTTGGCGCGGTTTGACCGCTCCGGCGTTTCTTCAACGCACGCGCTCGTAAACTATTTCCACGTGCTGTTTTTAAATGGAAAGAATTCGGCGCATTTGTACTCTTGCAGTATGCTCTAGCCTTTGTATATTCGTCACGTGCCGACCGTGCATGCATGCATCTTCCGTCCTCCGGTTTCCGTCGCGTTGATCGCCAACCATGATCAAATCACAATACGACCCTGCATATATTGGGAGTATGTTATTGCTATTGTATGTGACCAACCGGAACGAGCGCTGATTTAGATCGATCATGACCTAACCACGTCAACCAGCTCTCCTACCCGTCGTATTAAACACAAGGAACTGTTCTAGTGGTTCTACTGTTTCACCGAGGGGCTTTGGACGGAATCTCGCACTTCTACACCTATCCTAGCGAGGGTCTTTTGTTATGTTGTTTTCTCTTCGTGTCTTTTTTTTGTCACTGCTATTAGAAGATGCGAGAGCTAGAAAGTACATGCCGGGAGATCGACTTGGGAGGAGACGCTGAAGGCGAAATCAGTCATCTGGTTATATACATCCATTTCCGATCATTTCTGTACAACAAATTTGTTGTACATTTATTATTTCTTTTTGCCTTTTCATCAGCCACGTATACGATACGGGGTACAAGTACAATCCATTAATTTTGACATTATTCTTTCTTTATGAAAAAAGGATGTTAACAATGATCCCACTTCGTGCGCCCCCTCTCTAATTACCAAAGTTCTTGGCCCTTTTCGATGCGATATACTCCTATAACCAAAACTGCAAAAATAACCACCCGAGTCTTGGACTTGAACCTGGACGGAGTAGTTTGGCCACAGGGAATCTAACCATGTGAACTACACTGAAATCTTTTCTACGTTGCTAATTAAATTTTGCATCTTTATTGCGTTTTTTCTGCTCATTATTATGTGGTCGATCACGAGAGTCCAAAGAACCAATCCGACTCTTTTAGAAAAACAATTCCAGTGTTCACGCCAATATGAAATTAGGATGCAAAAGATATGTAAAATTCGGGTAGCTTTGCAATTTAATCGCAACAGTTTTCTTTTTGAGCTAAGCTTATTTGTTTAAGAAAAGAGCAATGTCATTCTTATCGTACTCCCTCCATCCAAATTTAGCTGTCGCTCTAACGGATATATCTAACGCTATTTTAATGCTACATAGATCCGTTTGAGCGACATGTAATTCCGGACAGAGGTTATTAAACTAGTGCGTAGTGTTTTAGTAAAACTGTTCTGTAGGAATTGACTTTTCGTTAAGAACAAAGATACCCCCTCCGTCACATAATGTAAGACATTTTTTGGCACTAGTGTAGTGCCAAAAAATGTCTTACATTATGGGACGGAGGGAGTACTTCAATATCGTTTTCTCCTCGGCCCTTTCCCATGAGCACCTCCGAGCCAGCTAGGTTTTCCTCGCTTCTCGCTGATCTACCTCGTCTTTTGTCTCTGTAGGGCTTGGAGGCACGATGAATCCCGACCATTGTCGGCGGGAGGGCTCCTACTCCGTTTTAGGTGTTTTTGAGAGCTTTTTTAGGGTTTGTATCCTGCTTAGGAAGGCGAGGCGGCGGCGGCTCCCTGAAGATGGAATCAGGTTCTCCCCACCTAGCACCCGCCCCGGCGGTTCGTCCAGCGTTGTTGGAGGGCGTGCGGAGGTGTGTCTTTGATGGGTCTCACAGGATTCAGTTGATGTTTGTTTTCGGTGGATCAGATCTTCGTTCGTGTGTTTAGTTCCTTCCGGTATACATGTCACTTCATTCACAACAGTTGCGGTTCTGGTGTGCTGGTCATTTAGCGTCTTAGCACAACAACTTCGTAACTGTCTACTACAACAAGTATTACCCAACGCCGGTGAGGGAGGGGGCCATGACTGTGGCACGCCTTCATCTCGTTTCATTGCTTGTAGTCGTCGCATTTCTGTTACTTTTGAAGTTAATTTTAGTATTATGATGGTTGATGGATAGATTGAATTTGTAAAAAAAGACACTTCAATTTGTCAGGTCCAAAATCTAATCGATAACTAACAAAAACCACATCCACATATCATTGTATCATGTTATTTCCTGATGTTAGTTTTACTATCATGATGTTTGATGAGTAAATTGAAAATTTTCAAAATAAAAATACTTGAATTTTCAGGTCCAAAATCTAGTGGATATAACTAACTAAAACCACATCCACATGTCATTGTATACTGTGGGCTACCGGGGAGGGACCGTGGTGGGTAGGCGGTCGGCCGGGCGTGCTATTCCTGCCGCAGTGGACAACGAAGTGCTGGATCGATCGATGGCTTATACTCCCTTCGTTCGGAAATATTTGTCATCAAAATGGATAAAAGGGGATGCATCTAGACGTATTTTAGTTCTAGATACATCTGTTTTTATCCATTTTGATGACAAGTATTTTCGGACGGTTACCCGCGAAAAAAAAAAGTATTTTCGGACGGAGGGAGTACTACGTGTGTAGGAAAACATTTTTTTTCTGGATACAGAAGAAAAATAAAGCTACTTCTACTACTATTCCCCGCCTCAGCCGCAATCGGAGCATTCAAGGTTCAGTCGGATATTACTGCCGCTGACCGACTGGGCCATGCATGCAGGCGCCACCGATCATCGCCAGCGACGCGCCGTAGCCAGCCACTCACAGCAGCTTCCGGCCGCATGCGACAGGGCCCCACATGTTGGTGCGGTTTGACCGCTCCGGCGTTTCTTCAGCACGCGCTCGTAGATGTAAACTATTTCCACGTGCTGTTTTTATTAATGAAAATAATTCGAATCACGTGCCGACCGTGCATGCATGCATGCATGTTCCGTCCTCCGGTTTCCGTCACGTTGAAGGTTCATGCTCTTCGTACTACGCAGTCCAAATCGATCGCCAACCATGCATGATCAAATCACAAAACGACCCTGCATATATTGGAAGTATGTTATTGCTTTGTATGTGACCCACCGTGTCGAGCGGTGCGCGTTAGATCGACCATGAGCTAATTAACTACGTCGACCAGCTCTCCAACCAGTCACATTAGTTTTATTTTCAAAAAAACCATTTGCTCAATTGGCAAAAAAAACCATCTTCAGATGAAATTGACAGAAGAGACCACCCCAGCCGTGGCGGCAGACGCGCCAACTGACGCGTGGCACCTGCCGCCACGCCGCCAGGCGGCTGCACCTGCCGCCACATGCCCAGGCGGCAGCGAGCGCATAACAGCCAGCCACTGCCCAAGACGAAACGGGCGATTGCATGTGGCCCTGCCGCCTAGCGGCGTGGCGGCAGTACTGTTTTGCATGCACTAGTTTCTGTTTTGTTTCATCTGCATTTTGTTTCGTCTGCGTTTCGTTTCGTCTAACGAATAATATCACAGATTCGTATACCTATGATGTTGATTTCTGTGTTTTGTTTCGTCTGCGTTTCGTTTCGACTGACGAATAATGCCACAGATTCGTATACCTATGATGTTGATTCCTGTGTTTTGTTTTGTCTGCGTTTTGTTTCGTCTGTGTCTTGTTTCGTTTGACGAGATGTCGATTCCTACGCATGCAGTACAATGTTTTTGAAAATAATAATCGTTTATTTACAAATAATAATACGATCCTCTGTCACGGTCCTCATGGTCGGCCTCCTCGCGCCGGGCGATTCAGCCGGCGGACCTTCACCGCCGGAGGCCTCATCGTCGGCCTCCTCGCGCCGGGCGAGTCATCCAGCGGACCTTCACCGCCGCGGGTCTCATCGTCGGTATCATCGCCTGGCGTACCTTCGCCGCCGCAGGCCTCATCGTCGACCTCTTCGTGTCGGCCTCATCGCCTGGCAGACCTTCACCGCCGCAGGCCTCATCGTCGGCCTCCTCGCATCGACGTCGACGTCGACGATGAGGCATGCGACAGCGAAGATACACGACGAGGCAGACGGACGTTGAGGCCGACGATGAGGCCCGCGACGGAGCAGGTCCGCCGGGCGATGATGTCGGTGCGAGAAGGCCGAAGACGAGGCCTGCGGTGGCGAAGGTCCGCCGGGCGATGAGGCTGACGCAAAGAGGCAGACGATGAGGCTTGCGTCGGCGATGGTCCGCCAGGCGATGAGGCCGACGCGAAGAGGTCGGCGATGAGACCCACGACGGTGAAGGTCCGCTGGGTGACTCGCCTGGCGCGAGGAGGCCGACGATGAGGCCTGTGGCGGTGTAGGTCTGCCGGGTGAATTGCCCGGCGCGAGAAGGCCGACCATGAGGCCCGTGACGGAGGCTCATATTATTATTTGTAAATAAACGATTATTGTTTGCAAAAACATTGTACTGCATGCGTAGGAATCAACATCATAGTATACGAATCTGTGGCATTATTCGTCAGACGAAACAAAACACAGACGAAACGAAATGCAGATGAAACAAAACATAGACGAAATGAAACGTAGTAGCATGCAAACACAATGCATGCAAAATAGTACTGCCGCCGCGCAGCTAGGCGGCAGGGGCAACATGCAATCCCCGTTCCGTCTTGGGCAGTAGCTAACTGTTATGCGCTTGCTGCAGCCTGGGCAAGTGGCGGCAGGTGCCACGCATCGGCTGGCGCGCCTGCCGCCATGGTTAGGGTGGTCTTTTCTGTCAATTTCATCCAGAGGTGGTGTTTTTTGTGAATTCCGTTGAGCAGATGGTTTTTTCGGACAAAAAATCGTCACATTAAAGGCAAGGAACTGTTCTAGTGGTTCTACTGTTTCACTGAGGGGGTTTGGACGGAATCTCGCACTTCTACACCTAGCCTAGCTAATTTTATGTGCTGTTTTCTCTTTGTGTCTTTTTTTTAGAACGAAGACGCCAGATGCGTCCGATTTTAAATTAATAAAGCCCCAAACGACAGAGTAACAACAATAAGTCTTACACCACCAAAAGCCAGCGTATCTTGCGCAGCTAAGACACGAACGACCGAATGAGATGCTACTGACGCATTACAAGGCATAGCCCGTACAGAGCGCGCAGGCCCGTCAATCTTGCAAACGACCACGTGAAACCTCCAAAAGTCACGACTCCCTAGCCGCCGCGTACACTAGTAGAATACGTTGTTGGGCTATCTTGATCAAATCAGCATCCTTGCGCCTCCCCAACGGACTCCACTGCTGCAAAAGGAGATTGCAGCTGAAGATAATATTAGCTGGGTGAGATGGCACAATCCCCTCAATCGTGAGTTTATTCCTAGTGAGCCACATGGACCAGAGAAGTGCCCCGGCACAGCTCCACACCACCCGTTTCGAAGGGCCATGTAACGCATCTAAGATGTGGATCAGTTCGGCTGCCAAACGGGGGTCCCAAGTAACCCCAGCTGCGGACCTCACTGCGCTCCACACAAATCGCGCTAAGGGGCACCAAAAGAAAACGTGGCTCGCGTCCTCTAGTTCCCCGCACAAAGCACAAGGCCCGTCAGCCGGACCATTGCGTTTGGCCACGTTCAGGGAGGTTGGTAATTTATTGCGGAACATTTGCCAAAGAAAAAGTTTGATCTTAAGTGGCATCCGCGCTTTCCATAAACCAGCCACCACCAGTTGCGTCGGCCCCCGGCACAACTTACGATAGAGGGATTTGACCGTGAACTTCCCAGAACTAGTGAGCGCCCAGCTCACCGAGTCCGGTTGGTCCAATAGATGCACCCCAGCGATGAGCTGCCGCAGACGCTCGAGGCTGGCCGGCTCTTGCCCCTGCAGTTCACGTTTGAACCTAATCTCAGGGGGTGCCACACGCAGCGCGTCAGCCACTGACATGTCGGGGTTCACAGCGATGTTGTACAGATCGCGGAAATCCTCCCATAAGGGCCGGTCTCCGATCCAGCGATCTATCCAGAAACGCACTGAACGGCCATCACCAATCGCAAATTTGGCACCTAAGGCAAAGGCAGCCTTGATCGATTGAAGATCGGTCCAAAAAGGCGAGCCCCTTGCCCCGCTTTCAAAGAAACTACCGCTCGGGAAGTATTTGGCCCGTAGGATATCTACCCACAGGCCGGACTTCCCCTGGACGATTTTCCAGATCCACTTACACATCATCGCGATGTTAAGCAGTCGCGTATTGGTGATCCCAAGTCCCCCCAGTTCCTTGGGTCGACACACCCATGCCCATCTAACCATATGGTATTTGCGGTTCGGGCATCTTTTTTGTCGATGTGTATTAGAAGATGCGAGAGCTAGAAAGTACATGCCGGGAGATCGACTTGGGAGGCGAGGCTGAAGGCGAATCCGGCGATGGCTCGAAATTTGGTTATATACATCCATTTCCAATCATTTTTTTTTAAAAAAGGGGACTCCCCGGCCTCTGCATCAGGGAGATGCATACATCCACATTTATAAATAAAATAGGTTCAAACAATGTCTTAGAGTCGTGAAACAAAATAAAGGCGAGCTCACATAGAGCCTCAACGCCAAAACAAGAAAAGGCCTTAAAGCCACAACCGGCTGGCATAATAAAGATAGGAAAACTAATCGCCTATCCTATTACATGACCGCCATCCAAACCGGTTGAAGATATCTCGCGCTACCATCTCCCACCGGACAGATCCAGTAACCAAATGCTTCCTGGCTTCCCTCGGAGTGAGTAAGGACCACATACGGATCAGCGCCGTAGCGCGAAATACAACCTGCAAACAATGAATAGTAGTTATTCTGTTAAAAGCCAAATCATTTCTGCAGTTCCAAATTGCCCATAACAACGCACAAACTCCTACACGAATGTGTCTAGCTGTATCGGACTCTATCGCATCCAGCCACGTTCCAAATAACGAACCGACCGAACTCGGAGGAGTAATGTTAAAGGCAATTTGCATGGTGCGCCACATAATTCTCGCCAACGGGCACTCAAAGAAGAGATGCTTAATGGTCTCGTCCCGATCACAGAAACTACACCTAGTAGATCCTGTTCAATTGTGCTTAACCAAGTTGTCCTTTGTTAAAATGACCTGTTTATGGACAAACCACATAAACACTTTAATTTTCAAAGGAACTTTTACTTTCCAAATATATTTGGAGCTAGGAATGACACTCGAGTTAATAACATCGATGTACATCGACTTAACGGTAAATTGTCCAGACCTAGTAAGTTTCCAACACAACTGATTGGGCTGATGAGCTAGCTAGACTTCCATCAGTCTACGCACCAGATAAAGCCAAGCTTCCCATCTATCACCAACAAGCACCCTCCGAAACTGGATATTAAGGGGAATGGACTGCATAATCGTTGCAACTAGCGCAACACGTCGATGGACAATACGATACAGGGTTGGGTACTGGAGTGCCAATGGTGTATCACTAAGCCAAGTGTCCTCCCAGAAACGTGTATCGTTGCCATCACCGACAATAAACTTTGTTCTATTAAAGAAGGTTGCCTTAAATCTCATAAGCCCCTTCCAAAACGGCGAATCAGTTGGTCTCACTGTCACCTGTGACAAAGTTTTGGAATGCAGATGCTTGTTACGGAGAATCTGTCCCCAAGTTGCGTCACTCTCAACTGATAGCTTATACAGCCACTTACTAAGCAGGCATCTGTTCTTGACCTCAAGATTCTCGATACCCAACCCCCCTTGGTCCTTAGGTCTACAAATAACATCCCACTTGGCGAGTCTATACTTTCTCTTAAGTTCATCACTCTGCCAAAAAAATCTTGATCGGTAGAAGTCCAGCCTTTTCCTAACCCCAACTGGAACCTCAAAGAAAGATAGTAGGAACATCGGCATACTCGTGAGCACCGAATTAATAAGAATTAACCGGCTTCCATAAGACATAAGTTTGCCCTTCCAGCAATTAAGTTTCTTTTCGAACCGATCTTTGATGCATTTCCACTCTCTGTTCGTTAGCTTACGATGGTGAATGGGTATATCTAGGTAAATAAAAGCTGAAGCCCCTAAATCACATCCAAACAATTGCCTATAAGCCTCTTGTTCCTCCTTGGCTCTACCAAAGCAGAAAAACTCGCTTTTATGAAAGTTAATCTTTAACCCGGTCAATTGTTCAAATAAGCATAATACCAGCTTCATATTTCTCGCTTTTGCCAAGTCATGCTCCATAAAGATGATTGTATCATCAGCGTATTGCAGAATGGACACACCCCCATCAACTAGGTTAGGCATCAAGCCACCCACCTGACCGACCTCCTTTGCCCTACCTATGAGAATTGCCAACATGTCAACCACAATGTTGAACAAAATAGGGGACATTGGATCTCCTTGCCTCAGGCCTTTGTGTGTCTGGAAATAATGTCCTATATCATCATTTACTTTAATTCCAACACTCCCTTTTTGCGTAAAGGATTCTACCTGGCGTCGCCAAGCCTCATCAAAACCCTTCATGCGTAAGGCCTGTTGAAGGAAGGGCCATTTGACTTTGTCGTACACTTTCTTAAAATCCACTTTGAAAACAACCCCATCCAGCTTTTTCGTGTGGATTTCATGGAGCGTTTCATGAAGGACCACTACCCCCTCAAGGATGTTCCTGTCCGGCATGAAAGCAGTTTGGGTAGGCTGCACAACAGCATGCGCGATCTGTGTGAGCCTATTGGTCCCGACCTTGGTGAAAATTTTGAAACTAGCATTAAGAAGACAGATGGGCCTGAATTGCTCAATTCTCACAGTCTCTGTTTTCTTAGGAAGAAGGCCTATTGGTCCCGACCTTGGTGAAAATTTTGTTGTACATTTATTATTTTTTTAGCCTTTTTCATCTGTTATGCATACAATAGGGGGTTATGCATACAATAGGGGGTACAAGTACAATCCATTAATTTTGACATTATTCTTTCTTTATCTTTATGAAAAAAGGATGTTGTTACAATGATCCCATTTCGTGCGTCCCCTCTCTAATTACCAAAGTTCTTGGCCCGTTTCGATGCATAACCAAAACTGCAAAAATAAACTCTTCGTTGCTCCCATATATTCTTACATAACTCTCGCCGACCCTGTTGGCTTTTGTATCTTATTTTTAAATTCAGTGCCGAACAAGATAAGACCACGCTTGGAGGTTAGTGTCGTCTTCGTTATGCTAACTGACACCTCACCTTCACAGCCTTCATTGTTGTAGAGCTCACCCAGCTCCACCTCCATCCAACCGTCTTCCCTCCAAGGGATTGCCATGTCATCTCCAGGAGTAATTTCCCATTCTAGTCTATGTGCAGGTGATTCCAAGACATGTATACGAGCTAGGTGACTCGCTACCATCGGCCTCCTCAACACAACTTTGCAGGCAAACTTGCGAGATTGATTTGTGTCCTTCTCCTACGCTAACTGAAACCTCCTGGAACGGATAATCCAATTCATAGAATGAAGTGGGGTGTAGCTTAAACACCATGTAAGCGGCAAACGTTACGTTTTTGGAGAGCATCTTGCAGTGTATCTTGCCATGGATTTCTATTTTGCCACACTTCCTAAACGTCACGACATGTGGGAATCTTTCACAAAATGTAGACATAATTAAGAGCATCTCTAACAGGCGCCCAACGTGCGGCGCGCTAAAATCTGGTTTGCGGCACGTCCATTGCCAGGTTTGGCGCGTCGCGCAGCGCTGCCTCCAGCAGCCGCGCTAAAATGCAGCATACACACAGCTCAAGCAGTGCGCTAAAATGCAGCGTGCGCGAGCAGCCGGCGCCTACATTTGTTTTTATTTTGAGCAGCGCGCTAAAATTTCACATATCAACACGAAACACATGGCATATAATTTGAATCACGAACATCATTCAACCAAGTTCGTGCCCACAAGTTCAAATTCATGCCCACAACATAATTCAATCAAGTTCAAAATGCAAACCAAGTTCATGAAACAAACGAAAGGCACAACAATCAAGCCTCGTCATTGTCTTCGTCTTCACCCTCATCTTCCTCCGATTCATCGGACTCCTACGAAGACGATTCTTCCTCCTCCTCTTCATTGTTGCGCGCCGTATCCTTATCACGCGAAGCTCGGAAGGTGTTGCCAAGATGTTCAACGGCATCTTCATGCGAAGGTGGCACACCGGCGCCCAGAGGTGCACCCATGCCCCCAATGAGAGACGCAGAACTCATACCACCCATGTCGTCCAAGCCGCCCGGAGGTGCTCCAAAGCCACCCATGCCTCCCATGGTCTCCATGGTAGCTCCAAAGCCACCCATAGAACCCATGCCGCCCATGGTAGCTCCAAAGCCACCCATGGCACCAATGTCGCCCATGCCGCCAAGGTCACCATCATCCATGCCGCCAAGGCCACCGCCACCCATTGTGCGAATCATGGCTCTTTTTTGGATCAAGACTTCTTCACGGGCAAGGTTGACATATTCCTTTTGCGCATCATTGAACAAAGATGTGTTCAAAAAGAACAAGTTCTTCTCCCATTCCAACAATTTAGCTCGCTCCTCCATGCCCACCTTCCTCTCCTCCAATGCCACTTTTCTCTCCTCGGCCGCCACCCTCCTCTCCTCGGCCGCCAACCTTCTCTCTCGGCCGCGACATCTTTGTTCCTTGCCATTTTCCTCACCTCGTTGGCTTCTTTTCTTGCGTTGACAATTGCTTCTATAACATTTTTGAGCTCATCATCTCCTTTCCTCTTCTTCTTTTATTTTGCGTCTTTCTTCGTGCCATCTGGTCGTTTTGGCTTCGAGTATGAAACCGAGTTTGGTGTGGGGCTTCTCTTGCCATCTTCACTTGATGCGTCCTCATCATCATCATCTTCCAAATCAATTGTTCGCTTGCGTTTTTTGCTCAAATACAAATCATCAATATCCTCACGCTTCTTCCATTTCTCATCATCCTTCAATACTTCATAGCAATGAGGCAAGGTAAATGACCTTTCTTTCTTGATCTTCCCCTTCTTGGTCCTCTTCTCCTCTCCTTTGAACAAACTTTGTGCAATATTTAACTATATGAAAATAAAACAAGTTGGCACAAGAAACACCAACAACAAGCATGATGAACACGAGGAATGATGAAATGACACTTAACCTATCGTCATCATTGGTGCCACTTGGGTTCAACTTGTCAACCACTTTTTGTGCGGCCGCCCATTGTTGACAATCCCTATTGATGGTCGACCACCGGGAGCGAAGCGATCGTGCGGAGCGGTCAATTCCACTCATGTTGCGAAGATCAAAGTGTTCTTTCATCCGGAGCCAATAAGCATCTCTACTTTGATCACCTCCAACGGATGGATGCCTCGACACGTCCAACCAAGTTTTGCATAGCACAACGTCTTCGTCGTTGGTGTAGTTGCCTCCTCTTTCTTTCGGTGCATCGACAATGCCCTCACCATCCTCGTCCACCTCGAACTCATGGTCTTCAAAATGCATGTCATTGGTTTGAGACCAATGCGAATTGTTCGAACCAACACCCATAGTTGACATGTATGCATCATCGTTCACACAAGTATATAGAACAATGCAATAAGCTATCTATATGTATGCATTCAAAAAATAAGAAGGAAAAAAGGTTGGGGATTTTTTTTACCTTTGGGGCATATCATCGAACATATTGTGCGCGTCGGCCGCCGGCTCAACAAGTGAGCTCGCCGGCGCTTCGGTAGCCACCTCGCTCGTCACAGGCCCTGCAAGCTTCTTCCTCGGCGCCTTTAAGGTGCCGGAGCCGTCCGCCCCCTTGTTCTTCTTCGCGGATGTCTTGCCCTTCTTCGGCCGTGCCGCATTTGGGAGCTTCGAGGGGGGTGCACGTGGCTTCATCACGGCGGGCGCCGGCGCGACGCCACCAGCCGCCGAGGTCATCTACGGCGGTATGAAGAGGCCGCGCGTGAGGCCGATGCTCGGAGGAACTCCGGCGGAGGCGAGGCCAACACTCCCAGCGCTAGGGTTTGCGGCGGTGGCGGCGGCGGTGGAGGGTTAGCGGCTGTAGGATGGGGTGAGGGGGGTGCTGGCGCGTGCGCCCATTGGGTCAGCTCGCCGGTGCTGGCGCGTGCAGGGCGAAGGTGGCGCAGTGGAGAGAGTGCGGCGCGAGCGCTCGTGTGTGCCGCGCGCAAAAGCGGGCGCCCCAAATACGCAGCGTGCGATGGCGATTCGGACCGCACGCCTAACTCTATATGCCGCGCGCGCGGTTATTGCACGCCCGCTGGAGACACTCTACTAATTGCGCGCGCGCTAAAATGGGAAAATTTGCGGCGCAGAGCTTGTTTAGCGCGGCTGTTGGAGATGCTCTAAGGTTTTTGCCATGGATGGAAACATACTACTCCGAATAATATAATTGGGAGACAAATTAAGCGATAGATGGAATTCGCTATATGGAAATGTACGGCTTTAACCTTTTGCTAGTGTTGAGAGCTTCGTAATCAAAGAGGGTGTTTGTTTCCAGGGACTTATTGGTTTAGGGACTTAAAAAAGTCCCTATAAGTCCCATCTAAACCAAA
Source organism: Triticum aestivum (assembly GCF_018294505.1). Lineage (NCBI taxonomy): Eukaryota > Viridiplantae > Streptophyta > Magnoliopsida > Poales > Poaceae > Triticum > Triticum aestivum. Next base: position 701,865,701 of record NC_057810.1, on the reverse strand, counting down.
CAAGAGGGACTTATCACTAGTAGAAAAACCCCTATTAGTCCCGGTTGGTGAGGGCCTTTTGTCCCGGTTCTTGAACCGGGACTAAATGGGTCGTTACTAATGCCCTAGACCTTTAGTCCCGGTTCTAAAACAAATCGGGACAGATGGGCCTCCACGTGGCCGGTGCGCCGAGCCCAGGCAGGAGTGCCTTTGGTCCCGGTTGGTGGCACCAACAGGGACCAAAAGGCATCCACGCGTCAACATTTCAGTGGCTGGGGTTTTTGTTTTTTTTTGAAGGGGTTGGGGGGTTGGGGGTTAATTTAGGTGTTTCATATATTGTGTTAGCTAGCTAATTAATAAAGAGAAGTGTCCTCTCTTATGTCCGTGCTTGTCGACGCTACGTACTATACATAGAGAGGCCCTCGACATGCTAGCTAGTAAGAAAATGAAGGGAACCATTAAGTACAGAAGTTCGTCATGCATACCGAGAGAAGTGATCGATCGACCTCTCCTTCTCCGAGAGATTGGTCGAACAACAAGTTTTCGTATTATCTATCCCACGCTACTGGCTACATACATATACAATATGTAAGATGTCTTACAATCCCCTAACAATTGAAATCAACTTCCACATGGTATTCTCCGGCTTTATTGATGACGTGGTCAAGAAAAAATCCCGCCAATTCCTCTTGAATTGCTTTCATGCGATCTTGTTCTAGGAGTTCATTCTGCATCTGCCATGTCTAATTTGAAGAAGGGGGTTAATTAATACATATATATGAATGAAACTCAACAGAAATGATGGTGTAATAAAATGAAATTGTGAATATTATTGCTTACGCACTTCATATTGTCTTTGAGAGTAGCCCCGCTTATTTTTCAAAGTCGCGTTGTAGATGAACTCGCACACGTAGTATCCACAGAAATCATTCCCTTGTTCCTGCCACAAGCACTTTACGAGAAATAGAGGTCAATCAAACTGATAATGAAGCATTATAAATGGCATTGATGAAAGTATAGCTATAGAATCAACGGGAGATGCGCGCAACTAGCTAGCTAGCTAGTAGTACTTACTTTCGGGTATGTATATCGCAGCTCCTTCGGCAGTCCCGGAGCTTCTGCAGTGAACTGTTTCCATACCCTGCAAGACAAAGAAAATAATTATTATTACTTGAGATATCAGGAAATGAACAAAAGTTGTCGATATGGTGCGATAATGATCGATTGAACTTACTTGTTGAGCAATTTAGTCATGTACGCATAGGTTTCGGGATCTTTTCATCTCGAGTCTAAGACGGTTACTAGTCCCCGCTCAAGCTTAATCTCCAGAAGAACATAGTGGAAGCTGCGCACACATGCATAACTCATCAATTACATTACTATAAGCTCGATCAAGTAATAAGGAAAACCGAATATGCACATGACAGTAACACTCACTCGAAGTTGTAAGGAAAGAGTATTAAATCTTTGTTTTGATTTTTGATCAACGATTGTAGCAAGTTGGCCTCGGCCTCTTCAGTGTGCTTTTTAACCTGAATTTCATCTATGACATTTGTGTTAATGAACCCAATATCATATATTTCTTGTTTTCTGCACTCGATGTTCTTCAATCTGCATAATATAGTGAGGACAATTAATTATAAATACATGCAATGAAAAAGCTGAACTATATATATAGAGACTTAATGATAGCAATAGTACTTACAAACAGTAGTAAAAGACCATTAATTTATCGAGGGCCTTTTGATTGAAGAACTCAAAGAACTCCTCAAACGGAACAGGCAACAGATCAGTTCCAACGAGGTCGTGCTCCTCTTTAATGTTCAGATACAAAGTATCCGTCCCCCCAGACTTTCTGCAGGTTTTCATGTACCAATTATGGAATCTTCGCATCATCATTGTTAGATATTTTTAATCTTTGACGAGAGGCTTCCCGTACTCGTATCTGTGTTCGTCCACCTCCATGAAATCAGGAAGTTGATCGTCAGGCAGGTAATCTGCAAGATTGCCATAACCGGCCACCGTCCCCGGAGCATTAGCGACGATGTCGCCGCTAGACACATTGAGCGGGGGGCACGATTGATTTGCTTGTTCGCCGAGCTGGGCAATTTTTTTCGCAGCTACTCGTTCTTTTGACCTTTGATGTCTGATAGTACTTCCCGAGCGCTCCGCTTCGAGATATGTCTGTTCAGTAATGCGCGCATAGTTGGTTCTCGGCGGAGACTTTGCTGGTTTCCTCAGGGCATCGAGAGTGCGCTTTGCTTTCACCTGATCTACCTTCTCCTCCGGAGGTGGATGTCTCTTTGCTTTCAACCCTTCAAAGAAGTCGTCCACTTCGGCCTGCATGATCTTTGCGTTTTCCTCCTTGGTCCTCTCGTACGGTAACTTCTCTAGAGGCTTGAGAGAAGGACCATATTTGTATTGCCTCCCGCCTCTGCTGGCTGTACTACTAGACGTCGGAGCAGACGGAGCGGCTGCTGCGTCTGTCTTCTTTCATGCTTGCTTACGAGGCGGAGGAGAAGGACGACGACACGCCGGAGCAGCTGGGGCGGTGGCAGGTCTCTTCCGCCCTTGCTGGCGAGGCGGAAAAGGAGGAGGCTGCTGGCTGCTCGGGCGCGCCGGCGCAGGCGGAGAAGGAGGCAGAGTGCCGCCACGTGCCGGAGAAGGAGGCTGAGTGCCCTGATCGTTACTCGCCGGAGGAGGAGGCGGTGGAGGAGGCGGAGTGCCCTGACTCGCCAAAGGAGGAGGAGGAGGAGGCATCCAGTTCGGAAGCTTGATGAACTCCTTCCGCCATAGGCATGGAGTCTTCAGAGCATAACCCAGCCGAGTCTCCCCTTCACCGGCAGGGTGGTCAAGCTGGAGGTCCTCAAATCCCTCCGTTATTTCTTCCACCATCACCCTAGCATATCCTTCTGGAATCGGACGACGGTGAAAAGTTGCACCGAGTTTAGAAGGTCGAACTTGGCCGACAGCTGCCTTGACTATGAAGTTCTGCCATTGCGTCATAAGGTGGAAATTTTGAGACTCCGTGATAAAATCCACGGGGTAGCTAGCAGGAGCCGTCAAGACATGCTCCGGCTGAAGCAGCTCGGTGGAAGCCACGCTGCTTCTCCGCTGAGATGGCGGGGTAGCTTCGGGGGAAGCTTTGGCAGGTCATTTGCTGCGATCTGCTTCTCGTTCCTCTAGCCCTTGTACCCTTTCGTGCAGCGCCTGCAGTTGGCTCTGCTCCAGTTTCTTCCTCCTCTCCTGGGTTTTGTAACCCCCTGCGTCCGAAAAACCAACCTTCCACGGAATGGAGCCTGGTGTGCCTCATGTCCGTCCACGGTGCTCAGGATTCCCGAGGTCCATTGTGAGCTCGTCCTTCTCCCTGTCTGGAACGAACGTCCCTTGCTGTGCTGCATCGATATAGTGCCGAAGCCTGTTGACTGGTATTTTCAGTTGCTTGTCCGTCCAACGGCACTTCCCTGATACAGGGTCCAAGGTTCCTCCAGCCCCGAAGAACCAAGTCCGGCAATGGTGTGGCTAGTTCATTGTCTCTGGTTCTATCCCTTTATCAAGCAGATCATTCTCAGCCTTGGACCACTTAGGCCGGGCTTTGAGGTAGCCATCTGACCCCGTGCGATGGTGAAACTTCTTCTTCGCAGCATTTTGCTTGTTTGTCGCCGACATCTTCTTACTCTCTTCCGATGTCTTGTGGGCCACAAATGCGGGCGAGTGATCTCTAATCTTCTTTTATTTGCCGATGAATTCTGGTGTCTCTTCTTTGTCAACAAACTTGTTCAGCTCTTTCCTCCACCTCCTGAATAGGCCTGCCATCTTCTTAAGAGCACAAGACTTGATTAGTTGCTCTTTAACTGGCTTCTACGGATCCTCCTCTGGTGGTAGGGTGAAATTTGCCTTTAGCTCAGTCCAAAGATCATCTTTCTGCATATCATTGACATAAGACACCTCAGGGTCTTCCTCCTTAGGCTTATACCATTGCTGGATGCTGATCGGGATCTTGTCCCTAACAAGAACCCCGCACTGAGCAGCAAATGCGTTCTTTGTCCGGATGGGTTCAATCGGTTCACCGTCGCGCGCGATTGCTGTGATCTCAAACCTTTCATCCGAGCTCAACTTTTTCTTCGGGCCTCGTCTCCTTACCGAAGTTGTCCTCGATCCGGAGGGCTAGAAAAAGGAAGAAAGACGAGAGTTAATTAATATGTGTACATATACCAAAACAATGAATGCATCCGTTAACTAGTCAGCACAGGCTTAACTAATATATATATACCTGACCGGATTCGGTTCGGTCACCAGAGCAGTCAGCACGGTCTCCTTCTTGTACCTCCATTGGGTCACCGGAGCCATCATGAACATAGCTCTCTTCTTGTACCGGCATTATTGGGCCAGAGCCATCATGAACATAACCATCTTCTTCACCCAGTCCTTCCTGACCATCGGTGTCGTTGAGAAATGACGCAACGACATCACTTCCTTGTGCGATTATCTCCCCCAACATCGCTTCTGTTGCTTCGTCTCGGGAGTGCTCCATAGTTTCTGCAAATATTTACAACATGTCAATTATTATTCAAACATGGTACAGATGGATATATATTAGTGGCAAACGTAGAACTAGCTAGCTAATCACAATAAGGAATCATGTTAGTGGCCTCGATGCTGCTTCTCTAGGGTTTGGGGTGGCCTAGACAACGCTTCAAAGGTTTGGGGTGGCCTCGACACAATGCTTCAGGGGTTTGGGGTGGCCTCGACGACAACGCTCTTTTAACTTGGTAAATTTGGGTGGCCTCGAGAGAGTTTGTCGGGTAGGGGCGCGGCCGGAGGGGGTAGGAGACCAACATCGTTTTTTCTCTAGGGTTTGGGTGTCCTCGAGAGTTTTGGTCGAGCGAGAGGGCCGAGGGGGGTGCTGCTGTGGTATAAGTTATCACGGTCGAGAGGGGGTATATATATCAACCGCCCCTCATGTCGAAGTTATCCGGGAGGGGTTATATCGACAACGACGACATACATACATGGGAAAATAATGTTATCGGGGAGGGGGTATATCGACCCCCCCCCTCGTGTTGATGTTATCGGCAGGGGGTATATGGACAACGACATACCTGATAAAAAATAAGAAGACAAAAGAAGAAATAAAAAGAGTACAAGAAGAAAGGAATAGAAGAGAAGATCGAAGAAAAAAAGAAGAAAAAAAGTGGAGAAGAAGAAAGGAATAGAGGAGAACAAGAAAAAATAGAAAATATTCTATTTTCTCTTCTTCTCCTCTATTCCTTTCTTCTTCTCCTCTTCTTTTTCTTCTTTTTTCCTCTTATTTATTTCTCCTCTTCTTCCTCCCCTCTTCTTCTCCTTTCTTCCTCTTCTTATTTTCCTTTTTCCTCTCATTCTTTTTCTTCTTCTTCCTTTCCTAGCTAGATATATAAATTTTTTCTAAAAATTAAACTAACCTAAAATGTACTAAATCAGAGAACATATATAGATAAAATTTTTCTAAAAATCTAACTTTTGCATATATGTATACTTTAAAACATCATTACAATTGAAAAAAATACATACATACATACAAAAAACATGTAAAAAATACATACATGCATATATGAACAAACATAAAAAATACATATATCTAAAAAATACATACATACATATATGAATCTAAAAACATATAAAAAATAGCATGTATAACTAAAAAAATAACACGGCGTTGGCGGGGCCGCAGAGGCGCGGTGCTCACAGAGGGAGGAGCGCACGGCGGGCGGCGTCGAGGCGAGCAGGGGCGCCGGGAGTGGCGCGGCAACGGCGTCCGGGCAGGGGCGGCGCGTGGCCGGGCAGGGGCGGCGCACGTCGGGGCAGGGACAGCGCGCGGCGACGGCGTCTGGCGAGGGCGCGTGTGACGGCGAGGGCGCGGGCGGCGACGATGATGGGCGCGGGTGACGGCGACGGCGACGGCGGGGGCGGGGGCGACGTCGGGGTAGCCTGGTGGCGACGATGTGCTCGGCATCATCAGGGGGCAACTGTGGTGATGAACTCTGCAAAATTGCCAAGTGCTACTTATATGCCACGAGCATTGGTCTCGGTTCATGGCACCAACCGGGACCAATGCCCCCTTTAGTCCCGGTTCGTGCCACCAACCGGGACCAAAGGCCTCTTTTCAGCAGCCCAAAGGGCGGGAAGCGGCGGCCTTTGGTCCCGGTTGGTGGCATGAACCGGGACTAAAGGGGGGCATTGGTCCCGGTTGGTGCCACGAACTGGGACCAAAGGGCGGCATTGGTCCCGGTTCGTAGCACCAATCGGGACCAATGGCCTTGCACAGCAGCGTGGTGGTGAGAGTTTAGTCCCACCTCGCTAGTTGAGAGCGCCACGCACCTGTTTATAAGCTCCGCTGCCTCTTCCCACTCAAACTCATCTGAACTGCAGGCCTATGGGCCTAATCTGACACTACTTTGCCTGTGGACCTGCTGGGCCTTCTGCGGGCCTGAATCCTGGCCCATGGTAGGGTTTCTAGTCGTATTTAGGCCGTGAGGGCCCAGTAGGAGGCACTTTTTTTCTTTTCTTTACTTATTGCCGCTATTTTTATTTTATTTTTCCAGTTTTTTTGTTTTGTTTTCTGCATTATTTATTTTCTTTTGTTTTTTAATTCTTTTTGCTTTTAGTTTTAGGAAAATTATAAACTTTCTGTTAGTGCCATTAGTTTTCAAATTTGAAAACACTTTTTTTTCTTTCTTGCTTTATTTATTTTATTTTGTTTCTACTTACAACAAAATAATTATTGTTGCTATTTTTAATTTTTTTTCCAGATTTTTGTTTTGTTTTCTGCATTATTTATTTTCTTTTGTTTTTTGCTTTATTTTTTAATTCTTTTTTGCTTTTAGTTTTAGAAAAATTATAAACTTTCTGTTACTGTCATTAGTTTTCAAATTTGATAACACTTTTTTTGTTTTTTTGTTTTCTTTGTTGCTTTATTTATTTTATTTTGTTTCTACTTACAACAGAATACTTATTGTTGCTATTTTTATTTTGTTTTCTGCATTATTTATTTTCTTTTGTTTTTTGCTTTATTTTTAATTCTTTTTGCTTTTAGGTCAGCAAAATTATAAACTTTCTGTTAGTGCCATTAGTTTTCAAATTTGAATAGTTAAAATTTGAATTCTTTGAAATTTGTGTGAATCATAAGTTTGTGATTAACTTTACTAAAAAAATGAACATAGATGCGCCTATAGAGATAATTCAACCTAAATTCATAATAAATTTCTATGAATTTCAAAGAAATTCACTATGAATTTAGGTCAAATTCCCTGTATAGGGGCATCTATTTTCACTTTGAGAGGAGCTCAATGAGGTAGAGAGGGACGGGCTTATAAACCGGTGTGAGCGCCCTTCGGTTGGCGAGGTGGGACTAATCTCTGAGCGCAATGAGGACCAACCCTTTAGTCCCGGTTTGTGGCACAAACCGGGACTAATGGTCATGGGCCAGGGGCGAGGCGCATTGGTCCCGGTTCGTGCGTGGAACCGGGACCAAAAGGTCCAGACGAACCGGGACCAATGGCCCACGTGGTTGCCCTCTTGAGAGTGTTCTTGGTGAGAACATAGTTGATAAGGAGCAAACCGGGATTAATGGTATTACGAGGGCCGAACCATAAGACATTAAAGCATTTTAAATGAACTCTGAAAAAGTTGAAAGTTGGCATGGTATCATAATTTCACCCACATAGCATGTGCATGTACAAAACGGACAATGGTATCATACTCGTCTGTTACAAAGTTGGCATGGTATCATCATAATAGTTGCGGGAGAAAGTCTTCACTTTTTTTTCGCTTGTGTCATTTGCTTATTGCGCCGTAACCATGTATAATCTTCATTGTTTATCAGGCTGCTGGGGTCATCCTTGACTTTGAAGGGAGGAATTTCATGAAACTTTTCATAATCTTCAGACATGTCTGTCTTGCCCTCCACTCTCACGATGTCCCTTTTTCCTGAAAGAACTATGTGGCGCTTTGGCTCATCGTATGATGTATTCACTTCCTTATCTTTTATTTTTATCGGTCTGGTAGACATGTCCTTCACATAGATAACCTGTGCCACATCATTGGCTAGGATGAACGGTTCGTTAGTGTACCCAAGATTTTTCAGATCCACTGTTGTCATTCCATACTGTGGGTCTACCTGTACCCCGCCCCCTGACAGATTGACCCATTTGCACTTAAACAAAGGGACCTTAAAATCATGTCCGTAGTCAAGTTCCCATATGTCCACTGTGTAACCATAATATGTGTCCTTTCCCCTCTCGGTTGTTGCATCAAAGCGGACACCGCTGTTTTGGTTGGTGCTCTTTTGATCTTGGTCAATCGTGTAAAATGTATTCCCATTTATCTCGTATCCTTTCCAAATCGTAACAGTCGAAGATGGTCCCCTGGACAACAAGTACAGCTCATCACAAACAGTGTTGTCACCTCTAAGACGTGTTTCCAACCAACTGCTGAAAGTCCTGATGTGTTCACATGTAATCCAGTCGTCGCACTGCTCCGAGTGTTTGGAGCGCAGACTGTTCTTGTGTTCATCGACATACGGGGTCACCAAGGTAGAGTTCTGTAGAACTATGTAGTGTGCTTGACACCAAGAATATCCTTCCCTGCATATTATTGAGTCCCTTCCAAGTGTGCCTTTTCCAGTCAGTCTCCCCTCATACTGCGGTTTAGGGAGACCTATCTTCTTAAGGCCAGGAATGAAGTCAACACAAAACCCGATGACATCCTCTGTTTTATGGCCCATGGAGATGCTTCCTTCTGGCCTAGTGCGGTTAAGGACATATTTCTTTAGGACTCCCATGAACCTCTCAAAGGGGAACATATTGTGTAGAAATACGGGCCCCAAAATGACAATCTCGTCGACTAGATGAACTAGGACGTGCGCCATGATATTGAAGAAGGATGGTGGGAACACCAACTCGAAACTGACAAGACATTGCGCCACATCACTCCTTAGCCTTGGTACGATTTCTGGATCGACCACCTTCCGAGAGATTGCATTGAGGAATGCACATAGCTTCACAATGGCTAATCGGACGTTTTACGGTAGAAGCCTCCTCAATGCAACCGAAAGCAGTTGCGTCATAATCACATGGCAGTCATGAGACTTTAGGTTCTGAAACTTTTTCTCTGGCATATTTATTATTCCCTTTATATTCGACGAGAAGCCAGTTGGGACCTTCATACTGAGAAGGCATTCAAATAAGATTTCTTTCTCTTCTTTCGTAAGAGCGTAGCTGGCAGGACCTTCATACTGCTTCGGAGGCATGCCGTCTTTTTCGTGCAAACGTTGCAAGTCCTCCCGTGCCTCGGGTGTATCTTTTGTCTTACCATACACACCCAAGAAGCCTAGCAGGTTCACGCAAAGGTTCTTTGTCACGTGCATCACGTCGATTGAAGAGTGGACCTCTAGGTCTTTCCAGTAGGGTAGGTCCCAAAATATAGATTTCTTCTTCCACATGGGTGCGTGTCCCTAGCGTCATTCGGAACAGCTAGTGCGCCAGGACCTTTTCCAAAGATTGCGTGTAAATCATTGACCATAGCAAGTACGTGACCACCAGTACGCATGGCGGGCTTCTTCCGGTGATCTGCCTCGCCTTTGAAATGCTTGCCTTTCTTTCGACATTGATGGTTGCTCGGAAGAAATCGACGATGGCCCAGGTACACATTCTTCCTGCAGCTTCCCAGGTATATACTATCAGTGTCAAGTAAACAGTGCGTGCATGTGTGGTATCCCTTGTTTGTCTGTCCTGAAAGGTTACTAAGAGCGGGCCAATCGTTGATGGTCATGAACAGCAACGCCTTTAGGTCAAAATTCCTCCTGTTTGTGCTCATCCCACGTACGTACACCGTTTCCATTCCACAGCTGTAAAAGTTATTCAACTAATGGCCTTAGGTACACATCAATGTCGTTGCCAGGTTGCTTAGGGCCTTGGATGAGAACCGGCATCATAATGAACTTCCGCTTCATGCACATCCAAGGAGGAAGGTTATACATACATAGAGTCACGGGCCAGGTGTTGTGATTGCTGCTCTGCTCCCCGATTAATGCCATCCGCGCTTAAAGCAAACCATATGTTTCTTGGGTCACTTGCAAACTCATCTCAGTACTTTCTCTCGATTTTTCTCCACTGCGACCCGTCAGCGGGTGCTCTCAACTTCCCATCTTTCTTACGGTCCTCACTGTGCCATCGCATCAACTTGGCATGCTCTCCGTTTCTGAACAGATGTTTCAACCGTGGTATTATAGGAGCATACCACATCACCTTTGCAGGAACCCTCTTCCTGGGGGGCTCGCCGTCAACATCACCAGGGTCATCTCGTCTGATCTTATACCGTAATGCACCGCATACCGGGCATGCGTTCAGATCCTTGTACGCATCGCGGTAGAGGATGCAGTCATTAGGGCATCCATATATCTTCTGCACCTCCAATCCTAGAGGGCATACGACCTTCTTTGCTGCGTATGTACTATCGGGCAATTCGTTATCCTTTGGAAGCTTCTTCTTCAATATTTTCAGTAGCTTCTCAAATCCTTTGTCAGGCACAGCATTCTCTACCTTCCACTGCAGCAATTACAGTACGGTACCGAGCTTTGTGTTACCATCTTCGCAATTGGGGTACAACCCTTTTTTGTGATCCTCTAATATGTGATCGAACTTCAGCTTCTCCTTTTGACTTTCGCATTGCGTACTTGCATCGACAATGACCCGGCGGAGATCATCATCATCGGGCACATCGTCTGGTTCCTCTTGATCTTCAGCAGCTTCGCCCGTTGTAGCATCATCGTGCACATCGCCTGGTTCCTCTTGATCTTCAGTAGCATCACCGTATTCAGGGGGCACATAGTTGTCATCGTACTCTTCTTCTTCGCCGTCTTCCATCATAACCCCTATTTCTCCGTGCCTCGTCCAAACATTATCGTGTGGCATGAAACCCTTGTAAAGAAGGTGGGTGTGAAGGATTTTCCGGTCAGAGTAAGACTTCGTATTCCCACATATAGGGCATGGACAACACATAAAACCATTCTGCTTGTTTGCCTTAGCCACTTCGAGAAAATCATCCACACCCTTAATGTACTCGGAGGTGCGTCTGTCACCGTACATCCATTGTCGGTTCATCTGCGTGCATTATATATAATTAAGTGTGTCAAAAATCATTAGAAAACATCATGAATAGATAATTAAGTGACCAAATTAATAGAAGTTCATCATCACATTAAAACCAAAGTACATACATAGTTCTCATCTAACAACATAAAGCTCTGCAGAGCATCTAATTAAACCATACATTGAAACTATGTAAAACATTTCAATGCGAAAACAAATGCGATCATAATCGCAACCAAGGTAACAACTGATCCAACGGCATAATGATACCAAGCCTCGGTATGAATGGCATATTTTCTAATCTTTTTAATCTTCAAGCGCATTGCATCCATCTTGATCTTGTGATCATCGACGACATCCGCAACATGCAACTCCAATATCATCTTCTCCTGCTCAGTTTTTCTTATTTTTTCCTTCAAGAAATTGTTTTCTTATTCAAATAAATTTAACCTCTCGACAATAGGGTCGGTTGGAATTTCCGGTTCAACAACCTCCTAGATAAATAAAATCTATGTCACATTGGTCGGCATAATTGTCATAAACAATAAATGAACCAAATACTTATGAAAATATAATATATACCACATCCGAATCATAGACAGGACGAGGGCCGATGGGGGCGGATACCAAAACCATCGCACTATATAAGATGCAATAATAAAAGCAAGAAAATAATACAAGTATCTATCTAAGCATACAAGTAAGAATATTTTTCCTTTCAGAAAGAAGATAAGAACATGAGGCTCACCACGGTGGTGCCGGCAATGAGATCGGCGGGTGATCGACGGTGGTGAAGATGGGGACGGGGCGTGACGGACCGCTAAACCTAGACAAATATTGAGGAAAATGGATCTTGGAGGTCGAGCTTGGAGAGGAGAAAGCGTAAGTAGTGTGGCTCGGGCATTCCATCGAACACCTTGTGTGCATAGGAGGTGAGCTAGAGCACCACCAAGCCCTCTCCCCCTCGGCGGCCAGAAAAAACAGAGCGGTGTGCTCTGCTCTCACGCGAGGGGATATATATAGGCAACTCATTGGTCCCGGTTGGTGGCATGAACCGGGACTAAAGGGCAGCCATTGGTCCCGGTTCAAGCCACCAACCGGGACCAATGGTGGTGGGCCAGAAGAGAGGCCCATTGGTCCCGGTTCGTCCCACCAACCGAGACCAAAAGGTCTAGACGAATCGGGACCAATGGCCCACGTGGCCCTGCCGGCCCCCGGGGCTCATGAACCGGGTCCAATGCCCCCATGGGTCCCGGTTCTGGATTGAACCGAGACTAATGGGCTGACCCGGTCTGGACCTTTGCCCTCTTTTCAACTAGTGTATAGGGACTTAAAGTGGGCATTTGGGACTTATGAAATAAGACTCTCAAGGAGAGTCTTATAGGGACTTATAGTTGTAATATGGTCTTATAGGGACTTATAAGTCTCAGGAACCAAACATATAAGGACTTTTTAGGGACTTAGGACTTATAAGTTGAAACTAAAAAAAGTCCTAGAAGTTATGAGCCAAACAGGGCCAAAACCGTTACGAGTCAAGTCCCCATACGTAGCGCCGGTAATTGGTGATCTGTAGTATCTCCGCCGAAAGCATTAAGCACTTGGCGCCGGTAGCCTTGTCGAGCCTAATGGGCTGCACCAGACACGTGCGTTACGTATGTGCAACAAAAGAAAAAAAAACTGCCGACCTATTAGGGCATGGATCCAAGTGGAGATATCTCTCGTGCCGGTCTAAGAATTTTAGAAGAAAAAAACCTAGCTAGCTAGTTATATGTTTACGTAAAAATTCAGCAGCAGTTTGATGGGGGTAATACTACGTACCATGAGCTTGCGTGGGAGGAAGGCGGGAAGGCAAGAGAGGCGCCGGAAGAGCGCCTTCTTGGACACGGTCGCTGAGGAGATCTGCCTCTTGGCGAAGCGCGGAAGCTTGCGTGGCATGAAGCAGGACCAGACGGTGTCGGTGTCGGCGACGGTGCGGAAGGCCCGGGAGACGGCAACGGCATGGCAGGCGCTCACCGGCGACGTGAGTGAGATCATGCGTGCAAGTAGCTCCTCCGGCAGGCGGCCGATCTTGCAGGACGCAGTGTCCATGAATGACGGACGGATCACAGATACTGCAAGCCCCAGCCGCTACTCTTGCCTCGGTTAATTTGTTAGAGCATCTCCACTCGTTCGGCCTCCCAGCGCATAGGCCGGTGCTCTTTTAGGTGTTCACCCGGCGATTTTTAAGCCCTCGGGATGATCAAGGTCCCAGCCACGCCTCCAGGTTCCGCCCCCAAGGCCCAGCATATTCAAACTTGATCCGTTCCTGCTTCAAAAAAACACCGATCGACGCAACAGTTTAGAGATCATCACCGTGCCACAGTTCGGCGCACAAAAAGAAAGGACACGCAAGGAATGCATCAAATGGTGGTGTCGGTCTCCGGCGTTTGAGGTGTCGGCGTCGGCGTGCGCGGGCTGGGCAGTGTCGGCACGACTTCTGGGCTAGGTGGCGTGGCTTCTGTGCAGCTGGGCGTCGCAGAGGCATCATCGCTCGGGCTTGGCTGTGGTGTTGGCATCGGCGTGGGATTTGGCGTAGGGGTCGCCGGTATCTGGTTCAGGATGAGGTTGCACTCCGCCAGGTACCATGCCTTGAGCTTCTCGTTGCTGCTCCGGAGCATGTCAGCGCCGCCCATCAAGAAAGCCAGGTCGGTGTTCCTCTTCTTCGCGGCGACGTTGGTCCGGAGCAAGTCAACGTTGGTCCGGAGCAAGTCGAGTTTGACGGCGCTGTTCGTCATCAACGCCGACCATCGCGCCTCAGTTTTCTCTTGTTGCAGGGTGACCCTGGTCAAGGCGAGGCAATGCTCGATGGACTCTTGCACACGTGCGGCAGCCAACTCGGCGTGTTTCACCTTCTTGGCCCCTAAAAGCACAAGTGCTCCCTGGGTTGTTTTGGTAATTAATGTCAACATATCTCTGGTTGGACTAACACTTTTACCTAGTATGTTTCAAACAAGTTCACCAATGGAGTGGCATGGACTAAAGGATGTGGAATCCCTTCTAGATGCTAAGGACAAAGGATTGGCTCAAGCTCCAAGCTCAAGACTCTACATTTTTTATTTTAGTGATCCAAGAACACATTGAGTCTATAGGAAAAGCCAATACTATCAAGAGGGGATGAGGTGTTGCTTAATTGCTTGCTTGCTCAAAGTGCTTAGTGATATGCTCCAAAGCCCTCAACTATTTTCTCACATCCACATATGTCCTAAACCAAAAGTCTAACTCGGCCCCACCGATTCTTTCTATCCGGCGCTACCGAGTTCAGATGTCATAGCCACTGCCACAAACCCTAGGCAATTCGGTCTCACCGATAGGGATCTTGGTCTCATCGAGATGAGATTGTAATCTCTCTATGTATGTCCATTACCAAAATTGGTCTCACCGAGTTTGAGCAATCGGTACTACCGAGATTACAATGCAAACTCTCTGGTTAGCTTATTACCAAAATTGGTCCCACCGAGTTTGTGTAATCGGTCTCACCGAGTTTGCCTGACCAACTCTCTGGTTAGCTTATTACCAAAATCGGTCTCACCGACTTTGTGTAATCGGTCTCACCGAGATTACGTTATGCCCTAACCCTAATCATATCGGTCCTACCGAGTTGCATGCCGGTCCCATCGAAAATCCTAACGGTCACTAGATTTGCTAAATCGGTTCGACCGAGTTTCTCAATTCGGTCCCACCGAGTTTGGCAAGTTGTGTGTAACGGTTAGATTTTGTGTGGAGGCTATATATACCCCTCCACCTCCTCTTCGTTCGTGGAGAGAGCCATCAGAACAAACCTACACTTCAAACTTGCTGTTTCTGAGAGAGAACCACCTACTCACCTGTTGAGGCCAAGATATTCCATTCCTACCATATGAATCTTGATCTCTAGTCTTCCCCAAGTTTCTTTCCACTCAAATCTTCTTTCCACCAAATCCAAATCCTGTGAGAGAGAGTTGAGTGTTGGGGAGACTATCATTTGAAGCACAAGAGCAAGGAGTTCATCATCAACACACCATTTGTTACTTCTTGGAGAGCGGTGTCTCCTAGATTGGCTAGGTGTCACTTGGGAGCCTCCGACAAGATTGTGGAGTTGAACCAAGGAGTTTGTAGGGGCAAGGAGATCGCCTACTTCATGAAGATCTACCCCTAGTGAGGCAAGTCCTTCGTGGGCGATGACCATGGTGGGATAGACAAGGTTGCTTCTTCGTGAACCCTTCGTGGGTGGAGCCCTCCATGGACTCGTGCAGCCATTACCTAGTATGTTTCAGACAAGTTCAACAATGGAGTGGCATGGACTATAGGATGTGGAATCCCTTCTAGATGCTAAGGACAAAGGATTGGCTCAAGCTCCAAGCTCAAGACTCTACATTTTTTATTTTAGTGATCCAAGATCACATTGAGTCTATAGGAAAAGCCAGTACTATCAAGAGGGGATGATGTGTTGCTTAATGGCTTGCTTGCTCAAAGTGCTTAGTGATATGCTCCAAAGCCCTCAACTATTTTCTCACATCCACATATGTCCTAAACCAAAAGTCTAACTCGGCCCCACCGATTCTTTCTATCCGGCGCCACCGAGTTCAGATGTCATAACCACTGCCACAAACCCTAGGCAATTCGGTCTCACCGATAGGGATCTCGGTCTCATCGAGATGGGATTGTAATCTCTCTGTGTATGTCCATTACCAAAATCGATCTCACCGAGTTTGAGCAATCGGTACTACCGAGATTACAATGCAAACTCTCTGGTTAGCTTATTACCAAAATCGGTCCCACCGAGTTTGTGTAATCGGTCTCACCGAGTTTGCCTGACCAACTCTCTGGTTAGCTTATTACCAAAATTGGTCTCACCGAGTTTGTGTAATCGGTCTCACCGAGATTACGTTATGCCCTAACCCTAATCATATCGGTCCTACCGAGTTGCATGTCGGTCCCACCGAAAATCCTAACGGTCACTAGATTTGCTAAATCGGTCCGACTGAGTTTCTCAATTCGGTCCCACCGAGTTTGTCAAGTTGTGTGTAACGGTTAGATTTTGTGTGGAGGCTATATATACCCCTCCACCTCCTCTTCATTCGTGGAGAGAGCCATCAGAACAAACCTACACTTCCAACTTGCTGTTTCTGATAGAGAACCACCTACTCATCTGTTGAGGCCAAGATATTCCATTCCTACCATATGAATCTTGATCTCTAGCCTTCCCCAAGTTGCTTTCCACTCAAATCTTCTTTCCACCAAATCCAAATCCTGTGAGAGAGAGTTGAGTGTTGGGGAGACTATCATTTGAAGCACAAGAGCAAGGAGTTCATCATCAACACACCATTTGTTACTTCTTGGAGAGTGGTGTCTCCTAGATTGGCTAGGTGTCACTTGGGAGCCTCCGACAAGATTGTGGAGTTGAACCAAGGAGTTTGTAAGGGCAAGGAGATCGCCTACTTCATGAAGATCTACCCCTAGTGAGGCAAGTCCTTCGTGGGCGATGACCATGGTGGGATAGACAAGGTTGCTTCTTCGTGAACCCTTCGTGGGTGGAGCCCTCCATGGACTCGTGCAGCCATTACCCTTCGTGGGTTGAAGTCTCCATCAACGTGGATGTACGATAGCGCCAACTATCGGAACCACGACAAAAACATCCGTGTCTCCAATTGCGTTTGAATCCTCCAATCCCTCCCTTTACATTCTTGCAAGTTGCATGCTTTACTTTCCGCTGCTCATATACTCTTTGAATGCTTGCTTGATATGTATTGTGATTGTTAAACTTGTGCCAAAACTCCACTTAAACTTAAAGAATTTAAAAACTGCTACTTTGGGCACCTAGTGTCTAATCACCCCCCCCCCCTCTAGACACCTCTTCTCGATCCTTTCAGCCCCTTTGTTGCCGTCCGGGCGCCCATCGGCCGCGCTCGGGGTCGGCGCGTCCGGCTTGTACGTCTCCTTGGCCTTGGCGAGGGTGTGCCGGACATCCGCCTACTTCTCGCACTTGTTGATCCGCTTGAAGACGTGGAGGTACTTGAACTCTTGGTCACTGTTGTCATCGCGGAACATGGCGAACATGCGCAGCAGCTGCGCCGAGGAACAAACATCAGTCGATGCGGGCGCGCACATGGCCGCGTACACGGCGAAAGGAATAGGGAGAGGACGGCGTGTTGTACCTGATCCTCGATGTTGGCGCCGCTCTCCGGGCGAGCCGCGATCTCCTCGATGATCCCATGCCATTTGTTGCACGCCGTTTGGATGAGCCCCCAATGGTTCGTCATCGCCTTCGACCCACGCTGCATGTAGACGCCTTCGAAGTAGGGGTCGACGAGCTTGCGCTCGTCGAACTCGGCCTTGATGCGGTCCCAATACATGTCGATGTTCTTGTTCGTACCGATGATCAGGTCGAGGAAGATGACTTTCCACGCTTCGGCGAGGCACTCGTCCTCCTTGGACGCCCACTTGATGCGTGGCTCGCCAGTCCCAGCCGTTCGTTTCTTCTTCTTCTTGCCTTTCCTCGTCGGAGCAGGCGCCAACTCCTCCTCCTCCTTCTCCTCCTCCGGCTCTTCCTCGCCATAGTCAGGCTCGCCGTTCATGTCACCGAGATCAATTGGGTTGTCTTGGGCAGTGAACCTGGGGGAAGCGGCGGCGGCAGCCGAGCCGGCTGCGATGATGTCTTCCATGTCGGCCCCCGTCGCGTCGGCGTCGCCAAGATGCGACGAGGAGGCTTGTGAGAAGAGCAGCTGGCCACGGCGGAGAGGTGGCATCGGGGAGGTTGCGTAGTCCGGCGGCGAGTACGTGTATGGAGGGTACTACACGCCGGCAAAGGCGGGCAAGGGCGTGCGCTGGACCGGGCGACCATGGGGGAAGGTGACGTTGGGGTTGAACCCGCCATGTACATTGCCGTCAGCATAGCCCGGCGACGGCGTGCAGCCCCAGGGTTGTGCCGACGACGAGAAGCCGACCGTAGATCCGACGCTTTGCTGGCTCTAGGTCGTGTGCGGGCCGTGGCCGATGGGTGGATTCATCATCCCTGCGTGAGCCGCCTCGGCTTGTTCGGCCGAGCGCTCTGCCTGCTCCGCCGCCACCTCAGCCACGAGCGCCGCCCTCTCCCGGTCCTTCTTGGCCCTGTTGCGCCTATCGGTGGTGACGGCCTTCCGGCGCTGCACTTCCGCCTTCCAATCGGTGTTGGTCATGCCCGGGGGCTTGGATGGCGGCGCCCTCTGCTTCCTCTGCTTCATATGGGCGACGGCGGCGGCTGTGGTATCCGTCACGGCGCGGGGGGACACATACTTCTTCGGCGGCATGGCGCCCGGCTTGGAAAGGAGGATAAGGAGATTGATAGGAGGAATGGAGAATGAGAGGGAAGCTGGGAGAGAGCCGGAGGAAACAGCGGGAAAAGGGCCTCCTCTCACCGACGGAGCGGCACCACACCCCTTTTCATTTCTGCCGGCGCCCCCAGGCGACACCGCACGCTTGGATTTGGCTCGGGGTCGTCGGCTGTTAATTTGACCCAAATCAACGCTAAATGAGATCCCGGGGGCGCAACTGGACCGATTTTCGTCCGCAGGCGCTAAAATATCGCCTTGGGGGGGCTGTTGGGGGCATGGCTGGAGATGCTCTTATATGGGCGTGTTCATGGTTACGTCATTGGGATGCTATCGAGGAAGCTTTCAAGCTAGAATTTATATGACCTTTCAATCGATTCACACGGCTAGCTAGCTAGCTCGATGCGTGCAGACCCAGGAATATAATTGAGAGGGGGCAAAAGTATATGGCCATATTCATAAACCAACAAGGCAAAAACATCCATGTAAACTAAAATGCAAAGATAATATCTTTGTTATCCACATGGTAACCAAGTTCATTGAAAAGTGAAAGGAAACTAACCATTTGAGATAAAATTAGATACATCAATATAACAATATCTTGTTATGAAGTTGCAAAAGAGCACATTGACACATTATTCTAACACTCTAATCCTCACTCTGTAACAACAACGAAAAACATGGTCAAAATTGAGAGGAAGAGCAAATGTTGAAGAAGGCCGTTATTAAAAGAAGGCAAGAGCTTTAGGAAGAGCATTACCTTTCGTTTCATCCCACGACGTTCTTTCACCGCATGAAAAGCTGTCGGTCGCTTGCGCATGTGGCCATCTATTGGCATGTGCCGTCATGGTTTCTGCGGCTGTTTATGGGTTGGCTTCGATGATGGAGCTCTATGGTGAAGTCGGAGTCGCCCGTTCGGGGCAACCGGTGATGACGATGACGCTTGCGACTCCTCGGCGGATGTCTTTCTTCTTTGCAGCTGTGTTCGATGTCGGTGGCCAGGTTGGCCGGTGGTGCCCATGTTATATGGGTTGGGTTGTATCGGTTTTAGCCTGGTTTTCCGTTAATTAACCGGGCAATTCTCTTCTTCTTAGGGCTAGTTCTTTTGAGGTATGCTATGGAAATAAGCTCCTGTGGAAATAAGCTCAAAATAAGCTCATGTGGAATAAGCTCCAGATAATAAGCTAGCCAGTTCTTTTCACTGCCTGTTTTTTTAGCTTCTGTGTGGTATGGTCAGTGGAAAGTCTGCAATGCCCTTGGACTAGACTGTTGTTCAAATTAAATGATATTGCGCTATTTTTTATCATTTGTTGCCCAAATGAACATAAATTTGACTTTCAAACACCACAACATGTTATAATCAAACAAAAAGAAGATCATTGTCTCCCATATGAATATCATACAAGCATCACTGTCTCATGTAGTACGAGTACGTGAGAAGAAGTACTGAATAAAAAAGATCCGTAAATTATTAGATGGTTCTCCCAACAAAAGCATACACCCTAGAGCTAACCATCAAGGGAAGACACTTGTAGCAATAGCATCACGGATGGAACCCATAGTACCATCATCAATGGGTGCATGGTGATGAGAAAGGCTCTCATTATGAGCATAAGATCCACTCTCAACCATGTCAAAATGTTGATCACTTAGTTTGCTCTCACGAATGAAGTTATGGAGACACGCGCATGCAGTAATGATCTTTGTTTGCGTAGCAGGTTTGTACCGTGTGATGCCAAGGAGGATTCTCCATTTCATCTTTAGAACGCCGAACGATCATTCGATGACGTTCCGTAGTGATGAATGTAGATGATTGAAGGTCTCATATCTTCCTTGTGGTGGTACTTGTTGGAAATTAGTGCAAGAATTGCCAAAGTAAGAAAAGTAACAAATGGAATTGATATGAAGATATGTATACATGTATCTCATTTGCCCACCATTCATCACTAGCCGCAATGGTCTTGGTAACAGGGTCAAACCCAATGCCTGTTGCCTTTTGTGTTAATGTCTTCCAAACAGCATACTCTTTTTTCAACACATCCCACTTATTCTTGAATTGCTTTTTGGTATACTCTCTCCTCGTGCGCTCAAAAATCTTTCTTACCACATTGTCATATCCAAGTGGTGTCAATGTTCCTTCTTTGCCACGGTTATTGGCATTCACTTCTTCCACACAAATATCAATGAAAGTTCTGAGACCCACATCATCCCATTGTGCTTTCATCTATTTCTCATCATGTTAATGCAAAAGAATTGGAGAATTAATATGTAGTACAAAGAATATCTAGATATTGCTTTTACAGTAGCATATATAAGCACTGCATCATGTCAATATTGCTTCTATGCAACCAGAGGGCAACAATTGTACTACTAATCTAGATGAAAACATCATACTTCAGCAGTTTCAAGGAACAAATCTAGATGAACTTTTTGGCAAAATAAATCACAGGATCAGCTGCTCACCTTGGTGGCTCACGGCCAGGAGGAGGGGAGGGGCAAAGGGGGTCGCTGTCAGCCGGAGTGGGGCGCCGTCCGCCGGAGTGGAGCCCTGTCCGGATCGGGCCACGAGCTGCTACTGCTGCTGGACACCAGGGACAGAGGGGATGCAACCGAGGGAGGGGTTGCGACAGTGGGAGCTGGGGTAGGCCTACCCGCTGGCCATGTCGCCGGAGATGGCCTCGTCGAGGAGCGGAGGACCTGAGGACCGGCGGCGGTGGCGGCGATTGACGGGAGGAACCCTAGGCGGAGCGACAGAACGAGGGATGGAGCGCTGGGGGAGGGGATCGAGCGCTTTTTTTTTCGCATGCGGGACGGTTCTATGCGGGGCTGGGCGATGGCATTTTTGATGTAATAAGATCAAACAACAGGGGCACGTCCCTATACCCTTTCGTTTTCAAGTGAGAAGCTGCGGGAAGCCACTCGACCCCAGCTTTTTTCCATCGTGAAGGAGAAGGAGGTGAAAATAAGCTAAGCTGGCTTTTAAAAACGAGTTCGTTTTAACTTCTAGCTTATTTTTACAATAACTGCTAGAAGCTGCAAAAGAACTGACCCTTAATCAATGAAAATGGCAAGTCTTTTGCATCGTTTCAAAAGAAACATTTAACTATCACTTCATTTGGAATTTTGTTCAGCAATTCATTTTGTACAAAGCAGATAAAGCTATGGTTCATGAAATTTTTACTGCTTTATTGTGGAAATTGTTGCGATCACCTACATGAGTCATAAATCTTTCTGGCCTCTTTCAATTGTGAAAGCCATCTACTACAAATGCATCATGCCCGGGTTTGTTACCTTTGATGTTGTCCCTGAATAAATAGCAACACGAGCAATATGCATTGTCCGCTGCCTACTCTAGCCAATTACCACCATACTCCTCATACCAATCAGGATTTAAATACCTATTGATCTTCCCATTCATCTTTAGCTTAAAAGTTTTCGGACGAGGTCGATGGGACCCCCTACATCAAGTATTTCCTTCATATATCCTCATGCTGATTCAGATTGTAATTTATAACCCTTTTCCTTTTAGATGGATCCCTAGGAAGGTTCTCCAAATCAACTAGTTCGGGCATCGTAGAAGTTGTTGATTTCTTGAAAAACCTCTTCATTAGCTGTCCTGTAATATTAAATGCCAAAAATCCAAATGTCAATATAAAAAATTGTTTGAACTCATCTAATCACACAAATTGATAAATTATACACATGAGTTAACAAGACTAAGATGGTTTTTAACATAGAAGCAAACAATAAAAAGTTTGACCGAAAAACTTCTAGGGATTTACCTTGATGTCAACTGAAGTTAGGGAATTGGAGGATTGAAGAGATGCGATCACCGTCGCCGTCGCCGTGCCGCTGCAGTGCCGTTGTGCCGATGCAACGCCGCCGCTCAGGAACACGAGCAGCAAGGGACGGACTATGGGGAGTCGACGATTCACGATTGTCGTCGGCGCCACAGCGAGCGGTGACTGCGCGGCGGTTTGAGATTGAGGCGACAGGCGAGGGCTTTCCTTCCAGTCCCGTGCGGGGCTGCTGCGTCCGTGATTTTTTTAGGTTGTGTATATGTGTATAGGCAGGGTTCAGAGTTACGGTACGGGCTTGTCCTTTTACTGGGCTATTTTTGTTACGATTGGGCTTCTAATATCCAACTAATTAGGCTTAGTGGGGGCACTAATGAATCACGTGGTAGCACTAAGTAGGAATTCCCTATTTGCCGCTCGTTGCGACGAATTGTCGACGCAACGCACAGAGCTGGCGATCAAAGCGCTCACCTGGGCCGGCCCGTTTATCAAATGGGGCACTTTCTGGTTTTGGAAACTCTCTAGAGTTTCCCAGCTGGGTTTTCTTGGTTTTGGGAAATTTCTAGAAGATCCCTTGAACCGGTTTTTTCTTTTCTCGATTTTTCTATTTTTTTTCTTTTTCTTTTCTTTTCTTTTCCTTTTCTATTTTTTTTTCATTTTCTTTACATTTCAAGTCCAATTTTTAAAAGAAAATCAGGTTTAAAATTTTGTTCAGAAACTGAAAAAAATGTTCGTACTTTTAAAATATTTTCGATTTTGTAAAAAAATAATGCTTCCAAAATTTTTTCATAAATCCAAATAATGTTCGCATTCTCAGAAAATTGTTCGGGCATTTCAAAAATTGTTCTGATTTTCCAAAAATTGTTCGGAATGTTTTTTTTTCATTTTTTGGAACTTTTCAAATAATGACCGGGATTTAAAAAACTGTTCTTGTTTCCAAATTTTGTTCATGTATTCAAAAATTGTTCACGTTTCAAATTTGTTTGGAATTTTAAAATTGTTCTCCGTTTCCAACTTTGGTCTAAAAATGTTCTTGTTTCCTTTTCTGTTTCTTTTTTCGTTTTTTTATTTTTCAAGTTTTTTTTCCAAAAAACGTTCATGTTTCAAAAATTGTTCTTAACCTTAAAAAAATTGTTCCCACTTTTATAAAACGTTCATTTTTTAAATAAATGGCCGTATTTTCCAAAATTGTTCACAGATTGAAAAAATGTTCTCATTTTAAACAAAATGTTCTGGCATTTAAAAAATGTTCCGTTTTTCAAAAATGTTCGTCTCTGCCTCCTTTTGCTTTTCTTTTTTACTTTGGAATTTTCAAAAAATGTTCTGACTTTCGAAATGTGTACACTAATTTGAAAACAAATCATGTTTTTGACAATTTGTTCGCAAACTCAAAATATGTTTGAGGAATTTGAAAAAATGTTCTCATTTCGAAACTTTGTTTCATAAATTTGAAAATGTTCTGTAATTTCAAAAGATGTTCCAGCCTTTTCAATTTTGTTAACATACTCAACAACTGTTCATGTTTTCTGAATTTTTTGAAAAAAAATTGTTTTGAACAAATTGTTCATAATTTCAAAAAATGTTCGTGTTTAGAAAAAAATATTCATGATTTGATAAAAAATGTCCCTGCTGTTTCAAAAATGTTATAGTTTTTTGGAAAATGGTTCCATATTCGGAAAGTGTTTGTTTTGCCAAAACATTTCGTTTTTTGAAAAAAGAAATTACTTTTGAAATTCCTAACGTAATTCGGATCCGCAAAGCATGCTTGGTTATTTATGTTTCATGCTAAGTTATGAGCACATACGAGTGCCAGGTCAGGTGGTAGGAATACATCGTTTGGATCAATCGATCCTGTGTTCGAATCCCCACTATCGAAGTATTTTTTGAGCAATGCTCGTTCTTGTCGATTGCCACTTCATGGGCCGGCCAGTCGGGGATGCTCCCGTGCAAAACCGCAGCAACTTGACGCAGAGAGCATCACATAGGAGGTCTCGCACTACTACTCGATGCAAAAAATCAAGTGGGGGCAGCTGCCCCCACGGCTCCTAACGTAGGTCCGCCCCTGGACGGCAGCCACGCCAGCCAGTTGGCGGTCCCCGGAGTCCCGCCGCCGCCCTGGCCTCCGTCCGCGCGCCGCGGCTGCCCTGTGTCTTCCTTGTCCGCTTGTCCGCCGACGGCCGCGCTGGTCAATTTCAAGTTGGCTTGAGGAAGATGATGGCCAAAATAAAGCTAGCCGTGGGTATATTTAGAGAATATTCGTTTTTACGGGTTGATTATACGGGCTCTGTTCAGTCGCAGCTAAAATCAGCCCTTATAATGCATTTTTCTCAGCCCATAAAACAGTTATATGGGTCACAGTTTTAAGGGGTCTGTTAGAGATGCTCTGAATGGCTTAGGTGGAAGTTAGGACTCCCTAACTGGGTGGTGCAGAAGAGTGCAGGAGAGATAAAGACACGCCCTTCCGTAGTGTCATAATAACGGCATAGATTTTCAAATACATTCATCTATCTTGCTCTCAACGAGCACATAACGCTCACCTCGTTCCCCATGGACCGGCCCATTAAGCTGTTTTGTTAAGTTTTCTTGTTGGCTCCCACATGGATTGGACTGGTATTTTTTTTAACATCAATACAGACGCAAGCGCTCATACATACGCGCATACACTCACCCTTATGTACGCACACACGCACATCCTACCCTTATGAGCACCTCCGAAAGACTGAGCCGGCATATCATCTTGAAATTTACAAATTCACCGTAGGCGTCTCGTCGTCAACGGGAACGTCTCCTCCAACTGAAAGCGCGTCGCCGAAAATTCTAAAATAAATCCAGGAATAATGCGAGCACCAGGACTTGAACCCTGGTGGGCTGGGGATACCACTGTCCCTCTACCCATCCAACCACAGGTTGGTTCGCGATTGGACTGGTAATTGGTGTCCTTTCATTTCTCTTATAGTAATCGTTCGTTCGTAAGTACGTGATGGAATGACACACCATTCCATTTTGATTTTGCCTTTTATAATTAGTTTATATACTAGATTTTTAAAATTAAATAATTTTAGATATATACAAATACTATATATTAAATAGTTCACACACATTTTCAGAAAAAGCATTAACACTTTTACAATTACAATTAAACATCTTTAAAGTATGAACACATTTTATAAAAATGTTCATCATGTGTTAAAAAGATGTTCACTACCCATTTAATAATGGTCATCCCGCATTTTCGAAATGTTCATCATGTATTAAAAAATTGTTAATCATACATTAAAAAAATCATCATGTAGATTTTGCTTCTTGCATGGCTCATTAGGCGTTGGTGTTATATCTCATCTCGTGCGAGATAAAACACCGTTTTTTTTTGTGAGACACGAGATAAAACACCATCTAGCTTCAAAGATTTTCGTCCTGTCTTGTGACTGGGCCAGCCCATGTAGTTCATTATTCCCCGACGTGTTTCTTCTTTCACGCGCTTGATCTTTGTTGGTTTGGTACATAGATTTTGCCTCTCTCCTGGCTTGTCCACGGGGACTATTCTAAGCCTATCTTTTTTTGAGATTTTTGGTATTCAAATTTGTGTCAAAGTTTTTAAATACACATTGAACGTTATATGTACATGTTGATCATTTATCCTATTATATGTTGATAATTAGTAAAATGCACATTGACCATTTTTTGAAGACGCGGTGGACATTATGTCATGAATATTTTTAAAACATGTAGCAATTTGTTATGTGGTACAATTTTTTTAAATGCAGGGATATATTTTAATTGTTATCACCATTTTTCTAAAGTTGGCTGAAGAAATTTTACATTTCAAGAACACCTTTTAAGAATGTCATGATACTTATTTTTAAATGCACAGATTTGTTTTTTCAATGTCATGTATAGTTTCTTGAGTGGTACATACATTTTTTTTACAAATTACATGAGCAATGCTTTACATTTTCATTGACATGGTTTAAGTCATGAACATATTTTGTAAACTTGTGAACATTGTTTCCTGACATGAACGTTTTTTGAAGACATGAACAATTTTTCAAATAATTATTTTAAATATTTACATTTCATGATTTTTTTTAATACGTGGTGAACAAGTTTTTCATTATAAGCATTTTCTTGTTATAAAAATAGTAAAAAAATGTTCATCTAAACCAGAAGTAAAAAAAACTAATGGTGTAAACACATTTTTTTGAGACAAATGGTATAAACACGTGAAAGAATAAAACTAATGGTGTAACAACTAATGGGCCCGCCTACTACAACATCTTTGAGGCGACACGTCATTTGGTTGCAGCGAGCGAGATGTGTGCTTCCCACTACACTACGACAACATATAATTGGCGCACGCAGCTAGTCACAACTAAGACAAAATCACTAATTAAAAAGCACTCTTTGCATAGGTCACTTTCACCTCCTCAGGTTACAACATGTGGCGGACTCACTACGACAACATATAATTGGCCCACGCAGCTAGTCATAGCTAAGAGGAAATCACTAATTAAAAAGCAATCTTTGCAAAGGTTGTGACAAGTGGCGCACTACATGTGCGCCACTTGTCGCAACCTGTGAGTTTTTTCTTTTCTTGTAGATCCGTTCATTCAAAATCTTTTATTTTCTAAACCATGCGTCCAAATCTCGACGAAATTTCACGGTTGGATTTCTCACGTCGAGATCTTCAAAACTACATCCAATGTTGATAGGTTTTGACGAACTTTTCATTCACTAAAAAACTGGACGAAAAAACCAAACCGGAAGAATGTTTTTTCCTTTCCGAAAGAGGCACGACTGTGGCCTCTCGGGGAAGCAAATTCGTGCCTTCACGAGAAGTAAACCCGTGCCTCTTGCGGAAGGAAAAAATGCGATTTTTCTGTTCCGTTTCCGAGAGGCACGACCATGCCTCTTGTGGAAGCAAATCCATGCTTTCACGAAAAGTAAACCCCTACCTCTCGCAGATGAAAAAAACATGATTTTCTCTATTTCCGAGAGGCACGGCCGTGCCTCTCGCGGAAAGAAGAAAACTTAGTTTCTGACTGTCTCTCGTCGAAGGAAAAAAAATTAAAAACATGTTTTTTCTCCGTTGCCGAAAGGCACAACCATTCCTCTCACGGAAGCAAAAAAAAACCCGTTTTTTCGCACAATTTTTTGTTGTCTGAAAGCTAAGAAGGACCGGTAGAAAACGGAAAAGCCAATAAATAACCCAAAAAAACATATAAAAGCCGAAAATGCATGGAAAAAGTAAAGAACAAAAATCAGAGGGAGCGCGACACGTGCGGCGGCTGAGTGCACACCAAGTGGCATGCTGTCAGCCCATCACAGGTGACCCTTGCTGGGGTTCCAGAAGAAGTACTCCTTCATTAGTTGCTCCCAAGCTAAGACACGCTCAAAGCGGGCAATTGGACCTGATCGTTCGCCACACCATCTTGGGCCTTCGTCACCAGTGCTGTCGAGGCTGGTAATGTGGCATAAACAAACTTTACTCCATTCTGAAAGAAAAAGCATGATGTCTCTCTTCGTGGGAGAGCCCCAAAAGGTCAGTGCTCCTATAGTCTCCTACTGGTTCTCTAGAACCTTATATTTAAAGACATTCTGAACAAGATATATTGAGGTAAAAGAGTAAATACTGGTAGGAGGGTGGTACATACGTGAGTAGTGCCAAGGAGCAGGGTATTGGGGTTGCAGCAAGGGAACCAAAGATGTTCAGGAAAAATAGTAAATACTGGTAGAAGGAGGGTGGTACATACGTGAATAGTGCCAGGTATTTAACACGCAGAATCCAATTTTAGGTAATCTGTTACAACACATGCACAAAAATGCTACTAAAAATTTCGAGCACTCAATAATTAGACTCTTAGACTTTAGGTAGATGCTCTTACGCTGCTGTTTAAGAAGCCTTGATATGTTCATAAAAGCATCTCCAATCGGACCCCACTACTCCCTCCGTCTAGGTGTATAAGTCATCTTAGGTTGTGCGTCGTGACCAAGGCGGAGGGAAAAACGAGAGAACTTAATATTTTTTTGCTAGTTAATATCATTGCATGCAATGAATTAACCACTGCATGTCATATTTGATAGTCTCAAGTCATTAAAAGCATGCACGGTCCACATCTTTTATTGATTGATATGTCACGAAACAAGAAATGTGGAGGGAGTTAATGTACCGTGTCTAAATGTTTTTGGATTATTTGATTTTCGTAAGATGACTTACACGCCTAGATGAAGAGAGTACCTTCTTATTTGTCCAAGTGGACAACTTTTTTTTTTTTGAGGGAAACCGAGTGGACAACCTAGACAGTGCACGAAGAGAACAAAAGGAAAAAATCTATCCAGCCAAACCAAATTATCTGCATATGTCCAGGTTGTCCTGGAACCTCAAACTCAGCTCATATGTGGGAAACAAACGAGGGTATCTGGTATGCCAAGGCGGTCCGCCATGTTGGAAGCAGCCATCCAAGACCACTTTATCTCTTTCTTTAGTCTTTTTTCTCTCTCATACACACGCACAAAATCTCCTTCTCTCTCCCCTCACCAATTATAATACATGCATGTGACCGGATAATACGAGGGACAAGGCTGCATGCATCGACAAACTAGGGTTCAAAACAGGCACACACTAGTAGAAAAGGGGGCAAAGGTTCAGGCCGGGTCAGTCCATTAGTCCCGGTTCAGTTCAGAACTGGGACCCATGGTGGCATTGGACCTGGTTCGTGAGCCCCGGGGGCCGGCCGGGCCACGTGGGCCAGTGGTCCCGGTTCGTCTGGACCTTTTGGTCCCGATTGGTGGGACGAATCGGGACCAATAAGCCTCACTCCTAGCCCACCACCATTGGTCCCGGTTGGTGGCTTGAACCAGGACCAAAGGGTGCCCTTTAGTCCCGATTCATGCCACCAACCGGGACCAATGAGGTGCCTATATATACCCCCTTGCGTAAGAGCAGAGCGCACTGCTTTTTTTTTCTGGCCGCCGAGGGGGAGAGGGCTTGGTGGTGCTCTAGCTCACCTCCTATGCACACAAGGTGTTCGATGGAATGCGCGAGCCACACTACTTAAGCTTTCTCCTCTCCAAGCTCGACCTCCAAGCTCCATTTTCCTCAATATTTGTCTAGGTTTAGCGGTCCGTCATGCCCCATCCCCGTCTTCATCGCCGTCGATCACTCACGCCGATCTCATCGCCGGCACCACCATGGTGAGCCTCTTGTTCTTATCTTCTTTCTGAAAGGAAAAATATTCTTATTTGTATGTTTAGATAGATACTTGTATTATTTTCTTACTTTTATTATTGCATCTTATATAGTGCGATGGTTTTGGTATCCGCCCCCGTCGGCCCTCGTCCTGTCTATGATTCGGATGTGGTATATATTATCTTTTCATAACTATTGGTTCATTTATTGTTTATGATAATTATGCCGACCAACGTGACATAGATTTTATTTATCTAGGAGGTTGTTGAACCAGAAATTCCAACCGACCCTATTGTCGAGAGGTTAAATTTAGTTGAAGAAGAAAACAATTTCTTGAAGGAAAAATAAGAAAAATTAAGGAGGAGAAGATGATATTGGAGTTGCACGTTGCGGATGTCGTCGATGATCACAAGATCAAGATGGATGCAATGCGCTTGAAGATTAGAAAGATTAGAAAATATGCCATTCATACCGAGGCTTGGTATCATTATGCCGTTGGATCAGTTGTTACCTTGGTTGCGATTATGGTCGCATTTGTTTTCGCATTGAAATGTTTTATATAATTTTAATGTATGGTTTAATTCATTTAGAGGTTCTGCAGAGCTTTATGTTGTTAGATGAGAACTATGTATGTATTTTGGTTTTAATGTGATGATGAACTTGTATTAATTTGGTCACTTAATTATCTATTCATGATGTTCTGTAATGGTTTTTGACACACTTAATTATATATAATGCACGCAGATGAATCGGCAATGGATGTACGGTGACAGACACACCTCCGAGTACATTAAGGGCGTGCATGATTTTCTCGAAGTGGCTGAGGCAAACAAGCAGAATGGTTTTATGTGTTGTACATGCCCTATATGTGGGAATACGAAGTCTTACTCTAACCGGAAAATTCTTCACACCCACCTGCTTTATAAGGGTTTCATGCCACACTATAATGTTTGGACAAGGCACGGAGAAATAGGGGTTAAGCTTTACAATGATTTACACGTAATCTTTGAAAAGGGTCCCGGCGCACTAGCTGTTCCGAAAGACGCTGAGGGACATGCATCCATGTGGAAGAAGAAATTTATATTTTGGGACCTACCCTACTGGAAAGACCTAGAGGTCCGCTCTTCAATCGACGTGATGCACGTGACGAAGAATCTTTGCGTGAACCTGCTAGGCTTCTTGGGTGTGTATGGAAAGACAAAAGATACACCCGAGGCACGGGAGGACCTGCAATGTTCGCACAAAAAGACGTCATGCTTCCGAAGCAGTATGAAGGTCCTGCCAGCTACGCTCTTACGAAAGAAGAGAAAGAAATCTTCTTTGAATGCCTGCTCAGTATGAAGGTCCCGACTGGCTTCTCGTCGAATATAAAGGGAATAATAAATATGCCACGTGATTATGACGCAACTGCTTCCGGTTGCATTGAGGAGGCTTCTGCCAGAAAACGTGTGATTAGCCATTTGTGAAGCTATGTGCATTCCTCAATGCAATCTCTCAGAAGGTGATCGATCCAGAAATCGTACCAAGGCTAAGGAGTGATGTGGCGCAATGTCTTGTCAGTTTTGAGCTGGTGTTCCCACCATCCTTCTTCAATATCATGACGCACATCCTAGTTCATCTAGTTGACTAGATTGTCATTCTAGGACCCGTATTTCTACACAATATGTTCCCCTTTGAGAGGTTCATGGGAGTCGTAAAGAAATATGTTCGTAACCGTGCTAGGCCAGAAGGAAGCATCTCCATGGGCCAAACAGAGGATGTCATCGGGTTTTGTGTTGACTTCATTCCTAGCCTTAAGAAGATAGGTCTCCCTAAATCGCGGTATGAGGGGAGACTGACTGGAAAAGGCACGCTTGGAAGGGACTCAATAATATGCAGTGACGGATATTCTTGGTCTCAAGCACACTACACAGTTCTACAGAACTCTACCTTGGTGACCCCGTATGTCGATGAACACAAGAACAGTCTGCGCTCCAAACACACGGAGTAGTGCGACGACTGGACTACATGTCAACACATCAGGACATTCAGCAGTTGGTTGGAAACACGTCTCGGAGGTGACAACACTGTTTGTGATGAGCTGTACTTGTTGTCCAAGGGACTATCTTTGACTGTATTGATTTACAAAGGATACAAGATAAATGGGAATACATTTTACACATTGACCAAGATCAAAAGAGCACCAACCAAAACAATGGTATCCGCTTTGATGCGACAACCGAGAGAGGAAAGGACACATATTATGGTTACATAGTGGACATATGGGAACTTGACTACGGACATGATTTTAAGGTCCCTTTGTTTAAGTGCAAATGGGTCAATCTGTCAGGAGGCGGGGTACAGGTAGACCCATAGTACGGAATGACAACAGTGGATCTGAAAAATCTTGGGTACACTGACGAACCGTTCGTCTTAGCCAATGATGTGGCACAGGTTATCTATGTGAAGGACATGTCTACCAGACCGAGAAAAAGAAAAGATAAGGAAGCGAATACATCACACGATGAGCCAAAGCACCACATAGTTCTTTCAGGAAAAAGGGACATCGTGGGATCGGAGGGCAAGACAGACATGTCTAAAGATTATGAAAAGTTTCATAAAATTCCTCCCTTCAAAGTCAAGGCTGACCCAAGCATCCTGATAAACGATGAAGATTATCCATGGTTATGGCGCAATAAGCAAATAACACAAGCGAAGAAAAAGTGAAGACTTTCTCCCGCAACTATTATGATGATACCATGCCAACTTTGTAACAGACAAATATGATACCATTGTCCGTTTTGTACATGCACATGCTATGTGGGTGAAATTATGGTACCATGCCAACTTTCAACTTTTCCAGAGTTCATTTGAAATGCTTTAATGTCTTATGGTTCGGCCCTCATAATACCATTAATCCCGGTTCGCTCCTTGTCAACTATGTTCTCACCAAGAACACTCTCAAGAGGGCAGCCATGTGGGCCATTGGTCCCGGTTCCACGCACGAACCGGGACCAATGCGCCTCGCCCCTGGCCCATGACCATTAGTCCCGGTTTGTGCCACAAACCGGGACCAAAGGGTTGGTCCTCGTTGCGCTCAGAGTTTAGTCCCACCTCGCCAACCGAAGGGCGCTCACACCGGTTTATAAGCCCGTCCCTCTCTGCCTTGTTGAGCTCCTCTCAAAGTGAAAATAGATGCCCCTATACAGGGAATTTGACCTAAATTCATAGTGAATTTCTCTGAAATTCATAGAAATTTATTATGAATTTAGCTGGAATTTTCTCTATAGGCGCATCTATGTTCATTTTTTTAGTAAAGTTAATCACAAACTTGTGATTCACACAAATTTCAAAGAATTCAAATTTTAACTATTCAAATTTGAAAACTAATGGCACTAACAGAAAGTTTATAATTTTTCTAAAACTAATGGTACTAACACAAAGTTTATAATTTTGCTGACCTAAAAGCAAAAAGAATTAAAAAATAAAGCTAAAAACAAAAGAAAATAAATAATGCAGAAAACAAAACAAAAAAACTGGAAACGAAATAAAAATAGCAACAATAAGTATTTCGTTGTAAGTAGAAACAAAATAAAATAAATAAAGCAACAAAAAAACAAAAAGACAAAAAAGTGTTTTCAAATTTGAAAACTAATGGCACTAACAGAAAGTTTATAATTTTTCTAAAACTAAAAGCAAAAAAGAATTTAAAAATAAAGCAAAAACCAAAAGAAAATAAATAATGCAGAAAACAAAACAAAAAAACTGGAAAAATAAAATAAAAATAGCAACAATAAGTATTTTGTTGTAAGTAGAAACAAAATAAAATAAATAAAGAAACAAAAAAACAAAAAAAGTGTTTTCAAATTTGAAAACTAATGGTACTAAATTTTTCTAAAACTAAAGGCAAAAAGAATTAAAAAATAAAGCAAAAAACAAAACAAAATAAATAATGCAGAAAACAAAACAAAAAAACTGGAAAAAAAATAAAAATAGCTACAATAAGTAAAGGAAACTAAAAAACAAAAAAGTGCCTCCTACTGGGCCCCCATGGCCTGAATACGACTATAAACCCTACCATGGGCCAGAATTCAGGCCCGCAGGAGGCCCAGTAGGCCCACAGGCAGATAAGTGACTTTAGGCCCGTAAGCCTACATTTGAGAGGAGCTCGAAGTGGTCAGTGCAGCAGCGCTTATAAACCACTGTCGAGCCCTCTCGGCTACCAAGGTGGGACTAAATATCCCACCGCACTGCGCCAGTTCCAGCACAAGGCCTTTGGTCCCGGTTGGTGCCACCAACCGGGACTAAAGGGGTGCATTGGTACCGGTTCGTGGCACAAACCGGGACCAATGCCCCCCTTTAGTCCCGGTTGGTGCCACCAACCGGGACCAAAGGCGGAAGCGGCGGCCTTTGGTCCCGGTTGGTGGCACCAACCGGGACTAAAGGGAGCATTAGTCCCGATTGGTTTCATGAACCGGGACCAATGCTCTTGCTATATATACAACACTTGTCAAAAATTTCATTCAGTTCCTCATTCTCCCCGCCGCCGACGCCACCCTGTGCCCCGACGCCCTGCTCCTCATCGTCGTTGCCGCCCCCGTCGTCGCCCGCGCCCCACGCCGCCCCGACGTCGCCCGCACCCCGCGCCGCCCCGACTTCGCCGCCGCCCCCGACGTCGCCCGCGCCCCGCGCCGCCCCGACGTCGTCGCCGCCCCCGTCGTCGCCCGCGCCCCGCGCCGCCCCGAGCCCGCCGTCCTCGTCGCCGGACTCCAGCCATCGCTGCCGCCCTCGAAGTGAGCCCCCCGCCCCCCTTTCCCATGGAATCGAGTGCCCCTTGCTCCGCCCCTGCTCCATGGTCGCCGCCGGCCCTGACGC
This sequence comes from Triticum aestivum, assembly GCF_018294505.1. Lineage (NCBI taxonomy): Eukaryota > Viridiplantae > Streptophyta > Magnoliopsida > Poales > Poaceae > Triticum > Triticum aestivum. The sequence goes on along the minus strand of NC_057810.1, from coordinate 701,831,431 downwards.
ATTGAAGAGCAGAAGGAGAGAAGGAAAGGAGCGGAGAAGCAGAGAAGAGCAGAAGGAGAGGAGAGGCAAAATTTCAGAATTTTTGGAGTGGTTTAGAATATGTTTTCAGAAAGTAATTTCAATCTGATTCAAATTTCATTTGAATGAAATTTGAAAAATTTGAACTATGGATCAGAAAGTTTTTGGTGAAATGGAGTGTGGGTACTGTCATGAAGTTAGAGTGATTTTTCTGGTTGTAAAAGAGTTAGGAAAATTTAGAATATGCTAAATATGTTTAAAATGTTTTTTTGTTCGTAGAAAGTTTTTTGTTCATATATAGAAAGTTTTTATATATGACTATGGATATATGAGCAATGATGATCCATGGATGTATGCATTGATATATATATGAGAAATGATGTTCATAGAATATTTACCAAGTATATATGTATTTTTTTCATAGCATTTTTTCCATTTATATATGTATGTGGCTATAGATGGATATATATGAGAAATGATGATCCATGGATGATGCATTTTTTTCCAATGATGATCCGTAGATGGATGTATGTATGTATAGATGTATGTATGTGGATACATGAGGGGGGTCGATATACCCCCTCTCCGATAGCATTTCCTTCTTCATATGTTGAGTTAGTTGATTTAGGTTAGTTGATTTATAGTGCATTTTAGGTTAGTTGTTGTTAGTGCATTTTAGGTTAGTAAATTTTAGGTTAGTCTATTTCTTCTTCTTCGAGCATTTTTGTGCATTTTAGGTTAGTAAATTTTTTCTGTTGTAATTTAGTTCGATGAATGTTTTCTATTAGAACTCGTATTAAGTTTGTTCGATGAATGTTTCATGGGAGGGAGGGAGTAAAAACTCATCAGACATGAGGGGGGGGGGTCGATACCCCCTCCCCGATAACTTCGACATGAGGGGGTCGATATACCCCCTCCCCCATAACATTTTTTTCCATGTATAAGCAACACTTGGGAAATATGTCAAAAATGTTTTTTTTTCATAGAAAGTTTTTTGTTCATATATAGAAAGTTTTTATATATGACAATGGATATATGTACGTATGTCGTGTCGATATAAACTCCCGATAACTTCAACACGTGGGGGGGGGGGGTTCGATATACCCACTCCCGATAACTTCAGCACGAGGGGGGGAGGTCGATATACCCCTTCCCGATAACTTCAACACGTGGGGGGGGGGTCGATATACCCCCTCCCCATTACTATTATTTTCCCATGTACGTATGTCGTCGTTGTGGATATAAACCCCTCCCGATAACTTCAACACGCGGGGGGGGGGGGGGGGTGGGGGGGGGGGGTGGGGGTCGATATACCCCCTCCCAATAACTTCAACACGTGGGGGGGGGTCGATATACCCCCTCCCCGATAACATTATTTTCCCGTGTATTTATCTCGTCGTTGTCGATATTACCCCCTTGAAGCGTTGTCGAGGCCACCCCAAACCCTAGAGAAGTAGCGTCCAGGCCACTAATTAATATGATTCCTTACTGCCCGGTTATAGCAATCTTGCAGATTACCTACCTGACGATGTAAATTTTGATTTCATGGAGGTGGACGAACACAGATACGAGTACGGGAAGCCTCTCGTCAAAGATGAAAAATCTCTAACAACGATGATGCGAAGATTCCATAATTGGTACATGAAAACCTGCAGAGAGTCTGGGGGGACGAATACTTTGTATCTGAGAATTAAAGAGGAGCACGACCTCGTTGGAACTGATCTGTTGCCTGTTCCATTTGAGGAGTTCTTCGAGTTCTTCAATCAAAAGGCCCTCGATAAATTAACGGTCTTTTGCTACTGTCTGTAAGTACTATTTCTGTCATTAAGTCTCTATATATAGCTCAGCTCTTTCATTGCATGTATTTATAATTAATTATCCTCACTATATTATGCAGATTGAAGATCGTCGAGTGCAGAAAACAAGAAATTTATGATATTGGGTTCATTAACACAAATATCATAGACGAAATTCAGGTTAAAAAGCACGTCGAATAGGCCGAGGCCCACTTGCTACAATCGTTGATCAAAAATCAAAACAAAGATTTAATACTCTTTCCTTACAACTTCGAGTGAGTGTTACTGTCGTGTGCATATTCGGTTTCCCTTATTACTCGAGCGAGGCTATAGTAATGTAATTGATGAGTTATGCATGCGTGCGCAGCTTCCACTATGTTCTTCTGGAGATTAAGCTTGAGCGGGGACTAGTAACCGTCTTAGACTCGAGACGAAAAGATCCCAAAACCTATGCGGACATGACTAAAATGCTCAACAAGTAAGTTCAATCGATCATTATCGCACCATATCGGCAACTTTTTGTTCATTTCCTGATATCTCAAGTAATAATAATTATTTTTTTTGTCTTGCAGGGTTTGGAAACAGTTCACCGCAGAAGCTTCGGGACTGCCGAAGGAGCTGCGATATACATACCCGAAAGTAAGTATTACTAGCTAGCTAGTTGCGCACATCTCTTGTTGATTTTATAACTATACTTTCATCAATGCCATTTATAATGCTTCATTATTAGTTTAATTAACCTCTATTTTCTCGTAAAGTGCTTGTGGCAGGAACAAGGGAATAATTACTGTGGATACTACGTGTGCGAGTTCATCTACAACACGACTTTAAAAAATAAGCGGGGCTACTCTAAAAGACAATATGAAGTGCGTAAGCAATAATATTCACAATTTCATTTTATTACACCATCATTTCTGTTGAGTTTCATTCATATATATGTATTAACCCCCTTCTTCAAATTAGACGTGGCAGATGCGGAATGAACTCCTACCACAAGATCGCATGAAAGCAATTTAAGAGGAATTGGCGGGATTCTTTCTTGACCACGTCATCAATAAAGCCGGAGAATACCATGTGGAAGTTGATTTCAATTGCTAGGGGATTGTAAGAGATCTTACATATTGTATATGTATGTAGCCAGTAGCGTCGGATAGATAATATGAAAACTTGTTGTTCGACCAATCTGTCGGAGAAGGAGAGGTCGATCGATCACTTCTCCCGGTATGCATGACGAACTTCTGTACTTAATGGTTTCCTTCATTTTCTTACTAGCTAGCGTGTCGAGGGCCTCTCTATGTATAGTACGTAGCGTCGACCAAGCACGGACATAAGAGAGGACACTTCTCTCTATTAATTAGCTAGCTAACACAATATATGAAACATCTAAATTAACCCCCCCAAAACGCCCAACCCCCCTTTAAAAAAAACAAAAACCACAGCCTATTGGTCCCGGTTGGTGCCACCAACCGGGACCAAAGGCCCTCCTGCGTGGGCTCGGTGCACCGGCCACGTGGAGGTCCATCTGTCCCAGTTCTGGACTGAACCGGGACTAAAGGGTTAGGGCATTAGTAACGACCCTTTAGTCCCGGTTCAGGAACCGGGACAAAAGACCCTTACCAACCGGGACTAATGGTGGTTTATCTACTAGTGACATCTGGGGACTCTACGTGTTCACGGACAAATGAGGGGCCAATTGGCTGGAGATGCTCTAAGGGAAATGAATTTGATGTATTTGTTGCTCTATTCTATGCTTGGTTAGACTTTGCACTTGGACCGGCGGCGTCTTCCACCAAGTTTGTTAAAGTCTTGATTCCATATTACTTTTACCGGAGTTTCCACAGTAGCATATCAAATTATATGATTCATGTGTATTTTAGGGCTTTCAACCATATAGGGGTGCGCTATTCGCCACACGACATGAAGATTTCTTCGCCCTTTCTATTTTAACATTGCATCACCATATTTTTACGTCTCGTAAATTTTTTCTTACGTCAGAAGTCAAATGAGAACGTAAGAAATATATATCGGCTACAAAAAATAGTACACAATATGCATAAACATGTATTTTTTTAACGTGACTTATTTTAATTTTCTCGGGCCAAATTTTGCATATTGAATTAATATGGACGTAACTATTTGTATATCAAACATAAATTTATAATGAAATGATCGTAAGAAGAGTGAAAAAATGACTTATTCTGCATCCTGGTTGATGAGTGGGAGATGATTTGGGGCACGCAGGTGCGGGGGCAGCGAGTCCCTCATGCATGCTTTTTCTGTTGGCTTTGAATTTTCAAACTTCCATTTTAAATAAAAAATCAAATTAAGTTTTTTTATATTCGTATTTTTCGTGACGAGGGCTTTAAAATAAGATCCATCTCGAATACATTTTTATGAATTTTAAAAAATTGTTAAGTTCCAAATCTTGAAACTTAGTATGAGCGTCCGATGAATCACGACTTTAGGGCATCTCCAAGGGAGACCCGCAAAACTCTGGTATATGTTCGACCGGACACTCTTGTTCACTTTTGTAATCCAAAACAATCCTATATCGGTTCCCGAAGTTGTCCGGGCGTTCGCTTTCCGCCAAATCGGAGACAAACATGGGAGAGCTATACATGCATGGTCCCCTATCCTCTCTCTCCTCCCAACCAGACACTGCACCACAAATAGCCCAACACATGCATGGTCCTCACCTATTTTTTCTCTTCCTAGCCGGATACTTTGTAATTAGCGTTGGATGACTCTCTCCCGTATCATTTCCATGGAACACGTCCGGACACAAAAACGAACATATACGGGATGGATTTGTGGGTTGGTGTTTGAGATGCCCTTAGTACCCAAGACTGACAAAAAATCCACTTAAAGTTTCTACTTTGAAACTTGATAAACGGGACCGAGAAAGTCGGAGTTTTCAGATGTAAAATCATAAGATTGAATGAGTAAACCTTAAAACTTAGTGCGCTCGTGCGGGATACAACTACTTGAAGAATCGTGAGGCAATTGATTTGTAGAGCAGTGCTTGGCTGGTGCATACCCCTGCGAATCTGGGTGATGAATTGCATATATATATATATATATATATATATATATATATATATATATATATATATATATATATATATATATATTCTGCTAATATTAGCAGAATAACTATTCTGCACATCATTTCGGTACTGCACGCTCAACAGAAGCGCACTGCATTATTTTGACGACGAGCACTACAATAGAGACTAGTGAACTTCGTGTCAAAAAAAATTGCACGTGGTGTTTTTTCGGTACTGTTTTCGCTCTAATTTTTTAACTATTTATCGGAATGAGGCGTGTAATATACCATTGAAAAGCTATGGATTAGGCGCAACTTCGACGTGTTAAACACTTTTCGAGATTCCACACGGTTTAAGAGCAGTTTTGAAAATAGTGCGGCGGATGACGAGTGGCAGCGAGCGTTTTTTCGCATTTTTTTCTAAACCGCTTGTCGAAATGAAGGAAATGATACGCCGTTGGATAGATATCATCGAGGCGCATCTTTTTCATATATAAATCTTTCTCTAATTCGTTACGGTTTAAGAGCAGTTTCAAATTTACTAAATCGCGGAATTCTGTTTTTTAAATTTTTTCAAATTTTCGGTACTGTTTTCGCTCCAGTTTTTTAACCGTTTATCGAAATGAGGCGTGTAATACACCATTGCAAAGTTATGGACGAGGCACAACTTTCATATGCTGAAATGTTTTTGAGATTCCTTACGGTTTTAACTTAATTTTGAAAATCGTGTGGTGGACGATGAGTGACAGCGGCCGTTTCTTGCGAATTTTTTACAAACCGGTTGTCGAAATGATTCAAATGATATGCCGTTGGAAAGATATCGACGAGATGCAACTTTTTCATGTAGAACACTCTTTCTAATTCGTTACGGTTTAAGAGCAGTTTTAAATTTACCGAAATGCGGACACTCTGTTTTTCGCGACACCCAAATCGACGTGGGTACTTCATCCGACTGAAAACCGCACTGCAACGGACGAAAAACCGCACTGCATCACACGGGTAAGAGAACTGCATGGTTTCTTTTATTCAAACGTAATTTTTTCTTAGACGAGGAACTGGAGTGCACTTCATATCGGGTGTAAGTGAACCACATCAAGCGAAAAATGAACCGAGACACAAGGCTAAGTGTACCGTATGATTTTTCTTTGTCTTTTTCTAACTTGTTTTCATAGGGTTCAGTGGACCATATTTTTCAATGTTAATGTGCTGCATCAAACGGGAAAGCGCACTGCAATGTCATAACAAAGGATTGCACATGATTCTTTTTGTTATTGTTTAAAACAAAAAGAAATGCATGATACAGTGGAGCGAACCTCTAAAAAAACAGAAAAAGCTCTTAGTATAGTGGAGTGAACCTCTCCACACGATAAAACTGAACCTCTCCGTCGATAAAAGTGAACCTCCGGACATAGTTTTTTTTGCATGTCCAATGTATATTGATGGGGAACTAAAACTTGGATACAACAAAAGTACACTTCATTTTCATGCTATTTTTACGCATCCATACAGCAGCTTCGCACGACCAAAATCGAAGTGCGTGCCAATCATCCTCAAGTGCTTGCGCACTGCACCGACACCCCAACTGACCTGCAACGATGCAAGCTGCACTGCTCGCCGTCAGTGGATAACCACAATGAAAAATTGGACCTTTACTACATCGCCACGCATTGTTTATGGGAACCGCACTGCATCGCCGTGCGGTGCATACTGCATTACTGAACTTTTTGAGCTGCATCATTTTTTGTCACGGGGGTGTATTGCAAGCAAACCACCGATGCACCGTCAGCTTCCTGCTCGTGGTTTGTGTCGCTTCCGCACATGGAGAGAACCGCAACACAACGCCCGTTATCTCGTGGCCAGGAGGGAAGAGGGGCTCGGGGAGGCAGCCATGGCCAAGTGGAGCAGGGAACTGCACATCTCCCGCCGGAGTGCTGCTTCATGGGAGGCGGCAAACTGCAGCGCCCATTCCACGATGCCAAAGGAAAAACACTTGCCCGATGTGCTGTGCGGCAGATTAAGAGGGAGAGGTGGATGGGGCCGCTGGATCTAGCACCGGTGGGTCGATGGCGGCGGATTTGGCAGGGGCTCGCAGACCTGGCAGGGGGTTGGTGATGCCCGATGCTCTCGTGTACTACAAAACAAATGGTGAGCACTGCAAAAGGGTGAGAGGGAGAGTCGGACACCGTGAATCCAGAGCCCGTCGTCGCCATCTTCAAAGGAGGCTGTCGCGACGGGTGGTTGGGTGGCCGTCGACCCCTCCCTGTAGATCGACGGAGGGCGGATCCAGCTAGCGACGCCCGACGTCGCCATCTTCAAAGGAGGCTGTCGCGACGGGTGGTTGGGTGGCCGTCGACCCCTCCCTGTAGATCGACGGAGGGCGGATCCAGCTAGCGACGCCCCGCGAGGCCTTGCCGCCGCGTGGAGTTGCTCAGGCCGCGGCGTCCGGAGACGGGGATGCAGCGCCGCGCAGTCCGGGGAGAGGTGAGGCGGCGGCGCATCTTGGGAGAATGAGGAATCAGGCACGGCTGTGATGCCGACGGGGAGGGGCGCGATGCAGCTTGACAGGAGGAGTCGCGCGCCGAAGAAGGTGGGGAGGGTGGGGCGACGGCCTGCGGCGGGATGGACGGCGCTGGAGAAGGTGGGGAGGGTTGGGGCGGCGGCTCGGGTGGGCCATGGCGCGCCGGAGAAGGTGGGGATGGTGGGGGTGGTGGAAGGTGCGTCCCGGTGGAGAGAGAGGGGATCGAGAGGTGGGGGTTTGGATCGGGGCAGGAGGGAGATTGGTGCCGTGCGGGAGGTGGGGTGGGGAGTGGTTGGTTCTGTTCGGTTTTGGGTGTTAGCAGAATAAGGTTTGGGTGTGCAGAATAAGGTCTTAAGGGGTGTTATCATAATAGACCCACCCTATATATATATATGTATATATATTAATGTAAAAAATACTTTAGAGTTGAGATTATTATGACAAATAAAAATGACTTATTCTGCACCCTGGGTGATATCTTAGACATGTTAGTCGATTTAACATGTTAAATGTAAAAGCATTGATGATAGAGTTGAGATTGTGACAAGTTGGTGCTAATCTATTAGTATAACATGTATTATATGGCACAATCAAGATCCTGACAATCCCGCACTAATTAACCTATCTTGTTTTGGCATTATAAGCGCAACGAAAGCTCCAACTAAAGCATGAATTGAAAGGTGTCAATCCAACCGTGTGACCTTCAAATACTTGGTGTATCAAGTAAAATGAAGTGTTCTGCCCCCTGGGTGATACCTTAGAACCAGTTAGTCGACTTAACATGTTAAATGTAAAAAACTTTGATGATAGAGTTGAGATTGTGACAAGTTGGTGCTAATCTATTAACATAACACCTATTACAGTGCACAATCAAGATCCTGACAACCCCGCACTAATCAACCCATCTTGATTTGGCATAATAAGCACAACGAAAGCTCCAACAAAAGCAGCGGATTGAAAGGCGTCAATCCAACCGTGTGACCTTCAAATACTTGGTGTATCTTAATGCATTGCACCAGCGACGTCCTTGTTCTATCTGGACCAAAGCTCTTTTATGATTGAATGATTGCTCGCCCCACGTACTTTACGTCGCTGCATGCACCACTCATGAGGAAACTGAAGCCGCCACGTGGCATAATTGGTGGGCAATCAAAGCTTTGATGATTGGTAAAAAAGATGAGGGCATGTATATACCTCAGGTACGTGGTGTCGCCTAAGCCTCAAATGTTGCGGCGCAGTTAGTTACGGCGATAAAGAGAAAACTCAAACGTGTATATCATGTACAAAAGCAAGCTCTCTCTTATTTTTGGCAAAATCATGTACACAAAAATCTCAGGCTACGTGCCTAACTACTTACCATTGAGAGCTGGACCACGCATAGATAGTACATGGAACTAATGCTATACACGTCATCCATTTGCATACGAGCTAAGATGGCAGAAACCCTTTTGATCCATCCGATGACATCATGCAGCTAGTGCGCGCGGGAAATGATAGAAAGAAATTAAAAGTGGCGAGTAGATGTACAAAAGTAGACCCCCGATGGAAATAAGACGGGATCCAACTTGCAGGGAGGTGAGTGAGACAGCTCGCAGGATAGGATAGGATACGATATTGTTTTGCTAATAAGAATTCGTGTAAGTTCTAAATCCCCCTGGCTCTGTCGTTTGTAATCTCGTGGATGATGCAACTCTTGCTTGATCGTCAATAAAGCTTGTTGTGGTGGCCTTCCCTAAAAGAAAGCACGATCCACCTTCACCTTATTTTTCATTTGATTGATGTATGCCCTTCAATGCCCACCCAACCACTAGAAGTTAAAGACTAGGGATTTGTATGGCCATTGAAGGAAATGATAAAAGAATCTCAATGTGCATCCATCGGTATACAATCTTGTCAGAGATTAACGATTTAGCCTAGCAGTAAGTCCTACAAGAATGGCAAGATTTAGCTTGCCGGGTAAGTTTCAGAAAACGATATATATTTAGTCCAGCAAAAATAAAATGCGACAAACTATGAGAATCTGATTCAAAAAATAAATCATAATTAAGGTTGATGATGACAAAAAGTACGCGAACATAGCGTAACTTAGATAGTTAGGTTCCTTTTGGTGGAACCAATCCATCTAGGTTCATGTTCTACACTTCACATGTACGGTTTCATATTTCCTGATATTATTTCAGACTTTTTTGACGCTATTCTGTCAGTGGTATGGCGTGCCCGTTAACTACATGTGCTTGCATATCACAAGCCGTACCGTGTTTCTAAAAAAAATGTGATAAAATGTATCGCCTGAGCGCCCGACCTCGACCTCTTCCGATTCGGCTTCTTCCTCTCCACATAGGCCCATAACCTCCACCAGCTCCAGTCCGACCTCATCAAGCATGCCTACTCCTTCGACCACTTCATCCCGCCCTCCAACCCTGCGGGTGTCGAGGTCACCTGATCCTCCTCCGTCACCCACGTCTTCTGCGTCTCCGATTCGGCCTCCCGTGGAAGTGGCGTGGCGCTTCCCCTCCCGTGTTTGTGGAAGAGGAGCACCGGTTCGGCCTGATTGAGCAACAACCATGGCACCAACGAGGAGGGAATAGAACAGGTCAGGTAGGTTGCCTGGCATAGTGGATGGATCTGAGATCGGCCGGTGGAGCTCCCTGCTATAGTCAGGAACCGTTTTTGGGTTCACTTCGGTCATAAAAAAATTGGAGCAAACCAGAAAAACTCATGGTACTAACTAAACCACGAACGTGGCATCTACAATCAGCAGAGAATTAAGAAAATAAAATAAAAACAGGTAATTTGTTTTGTAGGTTTCGCTAATTTGGTAAAAATTGAGAATTTCACAAAAAAAGAGGGAAAATAGAGAATTTTGCTAAATGAGGTAAAATATATACAGTATATCACAAACGTGAAACTAGGGAATAAAAAAAAGAATTCCTCTTTTTTATAGATAATATATATATATATATATATATAATTTCGATTGATAAATTCATTAAACATCTTTGGGAACATTTATGGGCTGGAATAAGTGGGCTGCCAATCCTACGACCCAGGCCGAATCATCATCATACGTAGTTTGTTTTACATACATACAATAGGTAGGTACAGGCACCTGCAGACCGTGGTGGTGCGAATATTATTTTTCTTGGAAAAGGAAAAAAAGTTTAATAACGAATATTAATGCTTGCTTGCACGACTTCATGCATAAGCCATGCATGCATGGCTGCATGCGTGCGTGAATATATCTAGACCACGTCGACAGAACGGGCAAAGTCCATCCCGGGCGCCGCCGCCGCCTCAGCAGCGCATCTCCTGGGAACGTCGACGGCGCCGGCCATCTCGGTGACCGGGCGCACCTCGGCGCACGAGCTCTTGTCAGCCTTGCCGACGTCGATCACGACGACGTGGTCCTCTGCGGGCACCTTCCATGCCTCTTTCCCCTCCTTGACCTCGCTTGCCACCGGCGTCTTGTTCATGTAGAACACGTAGAGGACCATCTGGATCACCCCGAAGGTGAAGCCAAGGACGTTTGGGAGCTGGAAACATAATTTTAATCGTCAGTGCTCATGCTTGAGAGAATAGTTTGTGTAGAAAGGGTTGTTTGTTGCTGTAGTTACCGCGACGTATTTGTCCTTGATGAGCAGGCCGTAGAGGAACCAGACGATGGCGCTGAGGGTGAGCGTGAGGGAGAGCGTGAAGGGCATGTACTCCACACTCTTGGTCTTGATGACTCGTCCCTGGGAAAGGAAGGAACACATCAAGTTAATTAGTTGACGCACGTACAAGAGGTCCCGCCATGCATGAGCTCAAGTAGGAGGTTTGTCGGTCAAAAAGGGCTCACAATGATGCTGAGTGGGGCAACGAAGACGCAGACGGAGAAGCCGACGCAGATCCAGCCGAGCGAGACAACGCGTGTCTCGCCATGGAAGGCGAAGAGGGTGAGGAGGAAGATGAGCCCGAAGCCGGCGATGTTGAGGAGGACGACGATCTTGGCTGTGAAAATCTTGGCCTTCCTGGGGGCGTAGACGAGGTACATGACGATGTAGACGGTCTCGATGACGCAGCCGGCAGCGTTGATGCTGATGAGGAGGCCCTCACCGGTCTTGACCAGTGCGTAGAAGATCCACAACATCGCGCTGAACAGGGCCACGACGTAGGGCACCGACTGGAACCCCTCCGTGGATTTGCTCTTGAAGATCCGGTAGAATGTTGGTCTAATATTTTATTTTTGTGAGTACATTAGTTAGTTATTATGGAGAATAATTAACAGGATCAAATGAAACAAAAACCAACATAGACAGTCGCTTACATCGGGGCCAGGAGGCTCGAGAAAGAGATCACGTTGCCTGCAAAGCATAAAGTTTAGCAAAGTTAGCGATGAGTTGTGATAATTGTATGACACATTTACATCTTTCTTTTATGCGCTTTATCCTTTTCGAAAAACATAAGCAATTTGCTTTGTTGTTGTTTCTTTTTGGGTTTTTGGCGCACCGAGCTACATGCCACTAGAGCCAGTACTAGACTACACATCAATTAATCAATCAGTGGCAAAGATAGGATATATAGATAGACGCTGCAAAAGGGTGATCTCAAACGACACAAAGTAGTCTACTAGTACTGCACTAACAAATAGTAGCTGTAATAAGAAACTATGATAATACAAGGGGTAATTGTCGGTCATCTGTTGTTCATGGTGAGAATAATATACCTAGTAGGCCGAAGGCGAATGCCCAAGGGTGCTCCATGGATAGGCCACCCATTGTGATACAAGGATGTATAACAGTGAGATGGATGCGAACTTGGTATAACAGTGGGGCGAGAGATTGTTTTTGCTCGTCTCGCTCTCTCTCTCTCTCTCTCTAACCCTAGACTCCTGGTGGAGCGAAGGGAGAGGTATGGAGAGGAGAGCTCTCTAAGTTGGTTGAAACTCTTAGCCTGAATTGTAAGGTTGGTAAATGGGTGCTTTATATAGGCAGGAAGACATGACTGCCTTGGCGTATGCAAGCTGTCCGATCACACATATGCCACACAAAATTAGTGATTGGCTTTCTAGAAAAAAGAAAGGGTTTCCAGCAATGAATAATTGAGCTTATCTAATGTGCTATGCTTGATAGAGATAATGATGGAAATTTTAAAAAGTTGTCGCTTTGGTGCACTCTTTAGCTTTAGTGTGCATAATGCCTCTGCTGCTGAATTGTTGTACACTCCGAATTGTGTTGCACTACGTCATTCTTCTGATCTTCCCAACCCCTAGATCTTTGGGGTGTGGTATTAGCCGCCAGAGAAGTGCGAACCAAATAAGACATTCCAACTGAGAGGACACTTCAGACCCTTAGTTCCTTGAATTTACTGAAAGAAATGTCTTACAGCAATAAATAATAAAGTTTATATGCTATATCTATTTTCCTTGTCAGTGTTTAGACATAATGATAGATAAACATAGTGTCCAAAAATTGAATTAATTTAACAGCCTTCTCGTACTAAAAATGTAAGCAAAGAGTTATTAATCGAATGTACCGACATAATTGTACTTTTAGTAATGAATGCACTAATAAATACTCATCTTACGGAGTTGGTATAACTTTTAAGAAGTATGCAATTGCACATACAGTCAAATAATGTTAGTCACCTTAACCTTATTTCATATAAACATAATCCAATAATGTATTTATGCGAGTACCATAGTCCCCAAAAGATTAGTTCCTAGAAATGATGCAACCAATGTCTTAGATCGTCAAATCCATAAAAAAAAGTCATGCAGCTTAACTTTCCAATCGAATTGACTCGTAGAACCATGTTTTACTATTACAACATATTTTACTGTACAATTTCTGAAAAATAGTAGTGAAGTGTTTGACCTTGCTTATATAAGCTTGGGATGTCTTAGACCTCCATAGCATTGTGGTAGATTATAATAAGCTGTTCGAGATTAGATTTGTAGGTTTTATTACTTCAGTAGTTAGTTGTTTAATTATGACCTACAAAATTTTCGATAAAGGGCCTATCTTTGACTCAAAATGTCACATCAATGTAATACAATCAAAACAAGTTCAAATCCATTCTGTACGTACCAAGATAAACACACAACCACATGCACTCTAAATAACGCTGACAAAAAAAAAGTTGTTCGAGACTACAATAACTAAGGCGAGGGGGAGGGGGGCTCAGACTATGCCTCCAACCATGTCGGGCAAAGACATCCTCGTCCTTCTATTCCGCCCGCGTACACATGGATATAAACAATTGTCGGTGTTCATATCGCTGAAGAATAGACTACAAACGGGCGTAGACTGCTAGATAACATGTACCAAAGAGATTCTGACTTATAACTATTTTTTTCTCAAAAAAGAAAGGGATTACTCTCAGCCTCTGCATCAAAAGATGCACACAGCCATTTAGTAAAATGAACCAAGTATCAAAGTATCAAGAGCGGCTCTAGTAGAAACAAAGCAAAAATTACATAACAAAATGCCACAACCGGCACAAATAAGACAAAATACCTACACACATATCATATTATTGGACAGTCATCCAAAGTGGTTGTATGTATCCCGTGCTATGTATTGTCTCTCATCACTTGCACCCAAAAGTCATAAGCTCCCCGCTTCCACATGGTGTAGTAATGACCACATACGGATCCATCTAGACGCTCTATATATTACCTGCAATTTTTCTTGAATTTTTATTATTTTAAACACATAGAGACAACTGTAACTATATATATTGTCTCAGTAAATTATAAAAGAAATTTAGCATGATAGTGTATTTTTTGCTCTCAGGCTCCATGGAGCCCTTTATTTTCAAACATTCCAAAATCAACTTTTTAAATTACAATTTTTTTAAATACACAAGTAATTATAGATGTATATTAAATGTGTGTGAAATTTCATCACAAAATAATTTCTAAGTGGCCTGTACAAAAAAATCATGTGATTTTATAGTGAATAGTAAATGTTCTATAAATACACAAATTTGTCATTTTTGTGTAGCTCGCATTAAAAAGTATTTTGTCATGAAGCTTCACAGACTAGTAGTATACATCCATACATATATGTGTATTTTTTCAGTTATTTCTGAAACTTATTTTTTTTTAAATTTGATGTTTTCAAGTAAAGGGCTCCAAGGAGCTCTAGCTCCATTAGGCATTTCCGATTGCTAAAAATATATATAAAATTTTGTAAGCACAAACGAAGCATATGCTTCTCAGTTTCCTTCTATTAATAATGCAACTAGCTAAGTGGTCCTTTTGTGCTGATACGAGGGACCATGCTAGCTAGTTTCAAATTGCTGAAATTACAATGCAAATGATGTTTGGCTTGCTAATCAATCGAGTCAACTGGACTTCTCTCAAGAAAGATAAGAGCATCCAGAACCGGGCACCCCATAACCCCCTCAAATGCGTGGGTGGATGGCCCGGTCAGTGACTGGTCAAAAGAATCCGACCTAGACGGGCGCCTCAAACGCCCGGGCTGAACGACACCCTTCATTTCCAGCCCAAATGTAGGGCGGATATAGGGAGGCCCAGACGCGATTGGGCGCATCAACCACGTCGGACTGACGACCGGATCACACAGGAAAACACTCTGAAACCCGGCGGTCCGAAGCTCGTCTCCTCCGTCGGACTATAGCGCCGCTCCAGTGGGCCACGTAGTGCCCTAGCCGGCTATTTAAGCCAAGTGCTAGCACCGAAATCCTATCTGTCCACACTTCCCCCCTCCCGTCCACCGCCACCATCACTTCCCACTCGCCGTCCGCTACCACTAGTAGTCATGCCACCATAGTGCCAGGTAAGGAGCTATCCATATCTAACGTCGGAGCACCGCCTGCAGCTCCTTGAGTAGATCCGGGCAAGGCGTGAAGCCCGGATTGCCGCCGGGCTACCCACGCATGTAGTGGATCCGAATGAGGACTTGGAGGAGGTGGAGGAGGACGGGGAGGACGCATAGTAGTAGTAGTAGGAGGAGGACATGGAGGACGCTGGGCACGCGGATCTGCATGCAATCCATGATTCCCTTCGGTCGGAATCGGAGGCAGAGGCCAACCGTCGTCATCTGCAGGAGGCGGAGCACGCTGCGGACAAGATGCTCGCTTATATGGATGAGGAGGAGGAGCCGGAGCCCTCCTATGCGCCTATCTACCCGGCGCCCAACACGGATGTCGTGGACATCTCTGACGACAAAGCGTAGTTTAGACTAGCGTGATGTGCGTAGTACCTAGGATTTCTTTTGCATGGTTTGTATGGTTTTAGGGGATGAAAATACGAGGTTCTCAGATGCATAGCAACAATTCTAAGATCTGGCCAGTCAGTGGCCGCAGATGCCCGCTGTCTTGTCCGCCGGCATTTGCTGATTCTGATTTGGTGTCTGCGGCTGTAGATGCTTTAACGCAATTGAAGTGTGTGTGCGCTTGTCAAGTATACAGTACACGCTAGACATGTTACACTCACAAAATCTAAGAACGATGTGGAATTTTAGAATGCTCGAAATCTGTATAGACTGTTAATCTTTTTATGATCTAATAGGTTACATAATAGTACTTCGTCGGTTTTATCTAAACATGATGGTGTCAGTCAATTGATTTGGTTAATTTTCAGTCCACTAAGATTTAGCCACAACATTCTAAATGCAGCTGCAAAATGAAATTTTACGAAGTACAATGCTACCCTTGTCCACCGGACGGTCAGAATTAAAAGTATGTCTTACCTCTAGGCACCTAAGGTAGTGCACCTTATTAATAATAAAAGAGCTAAAAAACTATACCCGTGGTGCTGTTTGGTTGAGAATTCGGTACGGATGTAGAGTTAGTAAATCAATAAGCCTAGTTATATATTCTTCATATATGACTTCCAATGAAAAAAAGTTCTCCCTATATGAAGACCCTGCATGTTCACTGCTGACATCCTGATTCCTACAAGCAAATAAAAAGGAGGGAAGAAGTTAGCATCTATCCAGAATCTTGGTAGATGTTCTCTTAACAATATTTTGCGCTTGACGATGCGGACGGCGGACCCATGATTGGAATTGGACGCACACGAAAGCTGTTGATTTTTTTGTTTGAGTGCTACGAAAGCTGTTGATTATTTTTGCAAAAAAAGAAAGAAAGCTGTTGATTAGCAATTGGTCGGGTAGCAAAGAACGGATGCCGTTGCTCTCTCTTTTGGAAAGCCGGCGCAGATGTAATCAGGTCCACTCAAATTTGACCAACTTTGTGGCTTTTGTCACTGATATACACGTTCACACAGCGCGTGATTTTCAGGGCGAGGATCCTTCCCCCCGTGATTCCTCAAAAATTAAAGCGTGTGTTTCATATGAGATTCATGGTCGATATAGTTTCTCCATCTAGTCAATCCATCCAAGGGCACACACCACCACGACTCTTGAGGAGCAAATATGACGCCCTGGTTTGAATGTAGGCAAAATTGTTCTTCGATTCGTTCTAACCCTGAACCTGAAGATTCATCCATTGCACGTTCAGTCATTCATCTCCCTGGCTCCGATTTATTTATTTTCAGTCTAGTATGGAACTCCATGTTTTGATACCTTATATAGCAAGGGCATTTGCATGTGTCTTTATCCCTTACTACATATTCAATGTATTTTTCATGCTACAGCGAGCGGCGAACATTCGAATGAAGAAGACGACTTCTATGGTTTTTGGTGTAATCTTATTTTTTACATGCCATTTGTGTCTTCTTGTCCTTCCTTTGTACTCTCTCCGTTCGGAATTATTTATCACAAAAATGGATGTATCTACAACTAAAATACATCTAGATGCATTTATTTTTTGGACAAGTAATTCCGAACGGAGGGAGTACTTTCTAATCGCTTTTCTTCGCGATGGCAAGGATCCAGGCAGGCAAGACCCGGGTAAAAGTGCCACGCGGTGCCCGTGCGTGCAGCCTGCCGACCCGGCCATACAAAGCCGGCCAACGAAGTCACAACGGGTCATTTAGTAAGAGAACAATTAATAAACACATTAAACGCCCACACATAGTATAAGCAGCTTCTTGCAATTTTAGTGTACTGAAAACATACAGAGGGAGAGAAGAAGGCCCCTCTCTCATAATTATTGCAAGTAGGAGCAGCAAGGACATGCATCTTTTTTAAATTACTATGTGCGTAAGAGAAACACAACTCATCAATATAATCCTTGATAAGCGCAAACTTCCCCGGCATAATGTAACTAGAAGAATTAAAAAAAAAGACTATCAAGTGCGGGTGCAACATTAAAAATTTCATTCTAATAAAAGAAACCATAGCAAGTTCATACCCGTATGTATCATTCATAGGGGCATCATCCCCATAAGCATCAACACAATCAAAAAGGGAATGATTAAACAACATATGAATTAAAAAGTTACTCTTATTGAGAGGTGGACATGGGTAGCTAATCCGCTCTTGCTTCTTTTATTGTTCACTCCCCTCGTCCTCCTTTTCATCTAGTGAGCTCACAATATTTTCTTCTTCCATTGATTCTTGCACAGGGCCGGCCGGCCCTGAGGAGGGGCGGGGGCGGCCGCCCCGTGCCCCAAAAATTGAGGGGGCTCTCCCCGGTATACACACACGTATACTATGGCCTATGGCCCAACAGAACGACCGCAAGCAGCGAGTCACCGAGGATGAGCCAGCGCTCGATTCGATCCATTCAGTACATGCATATAGAAAAAAAGGAACTGATTGATCTCTTCCGATTCTTTCCTTAGGTTAGTACATGCACGTTTAGAAAAAGAAGGGACTATTTGATCCCTTTCCATTCCATCACGCAACGCTTATCAATTTCCCAGCGGCCGCCGACACTTGTCTGTGTGTGCATGGGGCTTCTTTTCCCTTTTCTCCTAAATCAATTGCTCGTTCCTAATCCAGTCAGGTCGTCCATCAATTTCTATTCTCGGCGGCCGGCGCAACCTGGCTTTGCTCTCCATCCATCAATAATTTGACCTTGCAAGGTATATCTTATATTCATATTGCGGTTCTGACTTCCTAGTCTCCTAGATGAATAGCCAACACATCACATCGGCATTGTTCAACAATTGTCAGTTGATGTATTTTTTATATTTATTTTCGACATTGTGTTTTATCATGCCGTCCAGAAGAAAGTATCCATCCGGTAGGGATAAAAGGAAAATGAAGAAAGTTGTGGAGGACTCGTACAATCACAGTGCGGAAATATCTATGATGAAGAAACCCTAGAAGATGACAAGATTTTAAAGTTAAATATTTCTTTTGTTTTGGTTGATATGGCGATCACTTCTTTGAAAGGTAGATTTAAAGAACTCATGGTGATTATGTATAAAGATATATATTCGTATTATTATTGAGCTCGGACACCCTGAAGTCATTGCATGATCTAAACTTGAAGAGTCTTGCGCGAAATTCGTAGAAACTTTCTCTCTTAATGATTCATGAGATGTTGAGGTATATGATCTTATTTTTGAATTGAATATTATAATATTAACTTTGCCAGATGGTGTAATGTTTGCAGTGGAGATTTTCGAGCATGTCCAAGAAGTTGATTGTTATCCTAATATCTTCATTGCCTACCGCATCTTATTTACTATGACTGTGACTAGCTTACAAAGTTGAAATTACTGAAGAACTATCTGAGGTAAACAATGGTTTAGAGAAGTTAAATGATTTGGCAACATTATGCATCGAGAAAAAAAATTATTGGATGATATTGACATCGACCCCACCATAGTTGACTTTGCATCGAGGATTATTAGAAGAAATTTTTAAGGTAATATGCATACCGATTTAGTTGCATTTGAGTGTTATCAATAAATATTTCATATATATGTATATTCATTTTATTGTTATGGCTTCCATATTAAGGGCCCCGAGTTAGTCTCGCCCCGGGCCCCAAAAATCTCAGGGCCGGCCCTGTTCCTCCAAAACATTAGTCTCTCGATCCTTTTGATCTCATTAGTAAGATAAGGATTACTATTGAAAATTTTAAAGCAATATTTATGTATAGCAAAAAATAGATTTCCTAGTAGCATCATCACTTCCAACATTCTCAAGCAAAGAGGCAATTTCATAAGCACCACTACAAGTAACAAATTCTTCATTTTTTCTGTATCATAATAATGATATTCTCGCTTAACATTAGAAACTAATGTAAGATTATCATTATACTCACATTGGAAGGGAAGGTGCATAATATCCTTCCAAAAACAACACATTTTTTATGTCGAGCACACAAAGTTCTAGCAAAGCAATATAATATGGCTAATAAATCATTCGAGTGTTTCTTTTTATGCAATCTGATTAATAAACCAGTCAAGTGTTTCCTTTTTTTGAGACAAGCGGTATTTCATGAAGTGTGTAAACTCTCCTAATGAGCCCCCCCCCCCAACCAAGTTAGTTGGGGTTCTTAGCACGAGCATAAATGGATTTAAGATAATCCATCAAGTATCTCTCCTCAAAATTGAGGATTTTGGGAGGTTCCGCAACCTTAGGAGCAAGTACATCTGTTTTTTCCTATTTGGCATTTCCTGCCGATTAAAGATAGAAAACGAGAACAAAAATAAAAGCTACTTAGTGAGAAATCCAACAAGTGCACACAAGAATATTCACCCTACACTATTGCTCCCCGATAACGGTGCTAGAAAAGAACTTGATAATCCCCAAGTGCAGGAAAATTGCAGCACTTTCCAAAGTGGATGTGGTAAATATGGAGTGTCGAAACCAAAAGGAGCTAAAGGTATGATTTGTATTCTCTCAGGATATATCGGCCACTGATACAACCCTACATACACCGAACGTTTACTTTACATAGAAATGGGAAATAAAACTAAAAGTACTTTGCAGGTATAAAAATATAGCTTTGCAAGATAATAAAGAACTTGTAAATAAAAGTTAGTTGTTGCAATATAAAAGAGAAAGCAAAAGATAGTGAGTGTGGAGTGGCGGTGTTAGGATGTGCGGAATTGTCCCTGTGCAATTGTCCATGATATTAATTTAGACGATAATTCTCATTGCAATTTAATATGTGGAAGATGCCTCCACTAACATACTATCCATACTTGGAATCATACATACTTATGATTGAAATCCTTAGCAAGCTTATGCAAATACTATCAATTTATTAAGGCAAAACCCAACTGTAGCATTAATATAAATTGGCCCGTCTTCACCCCATATATATCAATCCCTACACTCACGCAAGGTAATATCTATCACCCTGGCAGCCTTATGCATGTATAGTTTTCTCAACATACAACTAACCCTAAAGTGCGATCCACATACATCTGTGCTTATATGATGGGCACAAACGGACTACAACATATCAAGTTACAACTCCAATCAATCATAATAGATCACCAATTAACCATAGGACAAAAGGAATCTAGTCAAACATAACGAACATGCAATATATCATTGATAATCATTAATCGCTTCAAACACCATGTTCATGAACGGGATTCCAATGGGTAGCGGGAGAGTGAACCACTGAATAGATAGGGAGAAAGGTGATGAGATGTTGGTGAAGGCGGTGGAGTTAATGGAGATGACGACAGTGATGATGGTTCCCCCGACGGCTCCCCGACGCTGCTGGATGAAAAAGGGAGAGAGAGCTTCCCCTCCTTATTCGCCCTTGTCCTCTGAGTAAGAGGGGAAGAGGTTTCCTCCTCTATTCCTTGGTCCCCATGCTCCTAGAGGGCGAGAGCCCCTCCAAGATTGGATCTCTCTTCTCTCCGTTTCTCTCCGTTTTAGGTACTTTTCTAACGCAAATCATGTTTTATTAAATAATTGGAGATCCGTGACTCCGACTGGGCTCAAATTTTAAGAGGAATTTTATTATTTTAGGAACTTCTTTTCGTAAAAGTAGATCCCTAACCGACTTAAGGAGGATCCATGTGCCCCACGCACCAGGAGGTGTGGCCCTGCCTTGTGGGCAACTGGTGGTCACTGTGGCCTCCACCCTCTCGCTGGTAGAGTCTTTTGGCCTAAAAGATTTTTAGCTTTTTTTTGGGAATTTTTTGGCTCCAAAATATTTTCAGCTACAAAGTCAAAACACTAGAAAACAGGAATTGTTCTTCGGCACTGGATTAATAGGTTAGTCCAAATAAAAATTATATAAATTTGTGCCAAAAGGTTGTAAAAATGATATAAGCATACTATGAACGTAACAAATAATAGATATGCCAGAGAGGTATCTTGTGGTTATTGCTATACTTTTGTAGTGTTGTTTGGCTTGTGCTGGTACCGTAGGTCTTAGATTATTTAAACCATAACAACTAGTAAAGGGGTAAGAGAGAAAAGAGGACACATGAGAAGAACAAATAAGAAGAGATGTGAAGAATGAAGAAAAATATATTCATGTCCATTCCTATATGTTGATGTTTATGTTTCATGCTCATGTTTATGCCTCGGTACCAGTCATCAAGCCCATGAGAATTTGTGATATATATGTGTATTGAGTTGTGTGGTTTATTTTTCACGGAAATATACGTGAAAACTGATGTTTTGACAAAATGTTGATTCGTCAAATTTATGGCACTCAATTTTTGCCACTTTTAGCAAATTTCACGCCAAAGTTTTAAATAAATTTATAGGTTGTTCAAGTTATAAATATTCTTCACATTCTAATGATTTTTCGAGGTAAACCCAACAAATGGACCCGGTGTGCCCAAATAGTGGCATGAACCAGGTTCGAAGGTGCGACAATGTGGTTCGACACTAGGGTATAGGTGGATCAAGGACAATTAATTCTCACTTTTGTGTGGAGAGGAGTTTGGACGATAGAGATATGTTTTGAGGTTCATTTTTTCATAAATTGTTGCGGCTGAGTTCTTCTTAGCTATGCCCAACATATGTCTGATCTTTGTTTTCCTTAGAACATCCCTTGCTTTGCAAGGCCTGAAGTCTTGGATATGATGCACATTCCCCTACATCAAGATGTCATAGTTGATGCCCGTATCAAGACACGAGAGGGATTTAACTTCATGGTTTTAATTATAAATGAGAAAGATCAAACTTTTTTGGTTACCCTGGTTAGAGTGGATTGAACCAGGAATACATATTTAATATGGGGATATAGATTAATATGTATATTCTTGGCGAAAAAGCTCTTGGATTCTTGTTTCGTTTGCACAATCCTCCAGTCCTTCACCCATGCATGTTTTTTGTAACCATACATGATAATTTTGAGTAACCTTTACATTAGTCGTTGTAATTAATATAATTTGGACAACTTACTTGTTTGTTTCCAAACAAACTCATACGATAGTGGACATGATGTATGCCCCTATTTCTTGGCAAACGATGGAGGAGGTCATATACTCTGTGGACCACGTGGAGAGGCTTCTTGGCGAGTAAAATGCAGGACCGTATGATATTGAAGGAAATATGCCCTAGAGGCAATAATAAAGTTTTATTTATATTTCCTTATTCATGATAAATGTTTATTATTCATGATAGAATTGTATTAACCGGAAACTTGATACATGTGTGAATACATAGACAAAATATCATTTCCCTAGTATGCCTCTAGTAGACTAGCTCGTTGATCAAAGATGGTTAAGTTTCCTAGCCATGGACATAAGTTGTCATTTGATAAACGAGATCACATCATTAGTAGAATGATGTGATGGAAAATACCCATCCGTTAGCTTAGCATTATGATCATTCAGTTTTATTGCTACTGCTTTCTTCATGTCAAACATATATTCCTCCGACTATGAGATTATGCAACTCCCGGACACCGGAGGAATGCCTTGTGTGCTATCAAACGTCACAACATAACTAGGTTATTATAAAGATGCTCCACAAGTATATCCGAAGGTGTTTGTTGGGTTGACATAGATCGAGATTAGGATTTATCACTCCGAGTATCGGAGAGGTATCTCTCGGCCCTCTCGGTAATGCACATCATATGAAGCCTTGCAAGCAATGTGACTAATGAGTTAGTTACGGGATGGTGCACTATGGAACGAGTAAAGGGACTTGCCGGTAACGAGATTGAACTAGGTATGAAGATACCGACGATGGAATCTCCGGCAAGTAACATATCGATGACAAAGGGAATACCGTATGTTGACATTGCGGTTCGACCGATAAAGATCTTCATAGAATATGTGGGAACCAATATGAGCATCCAAGTTCCTCTTTTGGTTATATACCGAAGAGGTATCTCGGTCATGTCTACATAGTTCTCGAACCCGTAGGGTCCGGACGCTTAACGTTCGATGACGATATTTATTATATGATTTATGTGTTTTGGTGACTGAAGGTAGTTCAGAGTCCCGGATGAGATCGCGGACATGATGAGGAGTCTCGAAATGGTCGAGAGGTAAAGATTGATATATTGGAAGGTTATATTCGGACACCGGAATGGTTCCCGGGTATTTTGGATAAATATCGGAGTACCGAGGGGTTACCGGAACCCCCTGGGGAAGTAATGGGCCTTAATGGGCCATAGGGAAGAGGAGAGGCAGACCATGAGGAGGTGGCGTGTGCTCCCCATGGGGAGTCTGAATTGGACTAGGGGAGGGGGCGCGGCCCCCCTCTCCCTCTCCCTCTCCCTCTCTTTCCCTTTTCCCCCTCCGTTAGAAGGAAGGGGGCGACTAGGACTTGGAGTCCTAGTAGGACCCTCCCCCCCATGGCGCGCGCCCTAGGGCCGGCCTCCTCCCCTCTCCTCTTTTATATACGGGGGCGGGGGCACCGCTAGGAACAACATCAATTGTTTCTTAGCCATGTGTGGTGCCCCTCTCCACCATTTACTCCTTCGGTCATATTATCGTAGTGCTTAGGCGAAGCCTTGCGCAGATCACATCACCATGCCACCATGCTGACGGAACTCATCTAATCCTTCGTACCTCTACTGGATCAAGAGTTTGAGGGACGTCATCGAGTTGAACTTGTGCAGAACTCAAAAGTGCCGTACGTTCGGTACTTGATCCGTTGATTCGAGAAGACGTTTGAATACATCAACCATGTTAAGTTAACACTTCTGCTTTCAGTCTATGCGGGTATGTGGACACACTCTCCCCATCTCGTTGCTATGCATCTCCTAGATGGATCTTGCGTGAGCGTAGGATTTTTTTTGAAATTGCATGCTATGTTCCTCAACAGTAGTATCAGAGCCAGGTCTATGCGTAGATGATATGCATGAGTAGAACACAAAGAGTCGTGGGCGGTGATCATCATACTCCTTACCACCAACATCTTATTTTGATTCGGCGGTATTGTTGGATGAAGTGGCCCTGACCAACCTTACATGACCGCGTTCATGAGACTGGTTCCACCTACAGACATGCAACTAGTTTTGCATAAAGGTGGCTGGCAGATATCTGTTTCTCCAACTTTAGTTTAATCGAATTTGACTACAGTCGGTCCTTGTGAAGGTTAAAGCAGCAAACTTGATAAATCATCGTTGTGGTTTTTGTGCCGTAGGCATGTACGGTTCATGCTAGAAGCCCGTAGCAGCCATGTAAAACTTGCAACAAACAAAGTAGAGGATGTCTATCTTGTTTTGAAGGGCATGTTGTGATATGATATGGTCAAGACATGATGTGATATAAAGTTGTTGTATGAGATGATCATGTTTTGTAAAAGTTATCGGCAGTTGGCAGGAGCCATATGGTTGTCGCTTTATTGTATGAAATACAAATGCCATGTAATTTCTTTACTTTATCACTAAGCGGTAGCGATAGTAGTAGAAGCAATAGTTGGCGAGACAGCCATGACACTACGACGAAGATCAAGGTGTCAAGCTAGTGATGATGGAGATCATGACGTTGCTTTGGTGATGGAGATCAAAAGCACAAGATGATGATGGCCATATCATGTCACATATTTTGATTGCATGTGATGTTTATCTTTATGCATCTTATTTTGCTTAGTACGGCAATAGCATTATAAGATGATCTCTTACTAAAATTTCAAGGTATAAGTGTTCTCCCCGAGTATGCACTGTTGTGAAAGTTATTCAAGCCGAGACACCACGTGATGATCGGGTGTGATATGCTCTATGTTCAAATACAACGTGTGCAAGCCAGTTTTGCACATGCGGAATACTCGGGTTAAAATTGACGATCCTAGCATATAGAGATATAGCCTGAGAACACTGGAGACCGAAAGGTCGAACGTGAATCATATAGTGGATATGATTAACATAGAGATGTTCACCATTGATGACTACTCCATCTAACATGATGATCGGACATGGTTTAGTTGATTTGGATCACGTATCATTTAGATGACTTGAGGGGTGTCTATCTAAGTGGGAGTTCTTAAGTAATATGATTAATTGAACTTAATTTAGCATGAACTTACTCTTGATAGTTTTTTGCATATCTATGTTGTAGATCAATGGCCCGTGCTACCATTCCCTTGAATTTGAATGCGTTCCTAGAGAAAGCTAAGTTGAAAGATGATGGTAGCAACTACACAGACTAGGTCCGTAACTTGAGGATTATCCTCATTGCCGCACAGAAGAATTATGTCCTTGATGCACCGCTAGGTGTACCACCTGCCCCAGCAACTCCAGACATTGTGAATGTCTGGCAGTTGCGTGTTGATGACTACTCCTTAGTTCAGTGTGCCATGCTTTACGACTTTGAATCAGGATTTCAAAGACGTTTTGAACGTCATGGACCATATGAGATGTTCCAGGAGTTGAAGTTAATATTTCAAGCAAATGCCCGAGTTGAGAGATATGAAGTCTCCAACAAGTTCTATAGCTGCAAGATGGAGGAGAACAATTCTGTTAGTGAACACATAGTCAAAATGTCTGGGTACCATAATCACTTGACTCAGCTGGGAGTTAATCTTCCAGATGATTGTGTCATTGACAGAGTTCTTCAATCACTGCCACCAAGCTACAAAGGCTTCGTGATGAATTACAATATGCAAGGGATGGAAAAGACTATTCCCGAGCTCTTCACGATGCTAAAGGCCGTTGAGGTAAAAATCAAGAAGGAGTATCAAGTGTTGATGGTTAACAAGACCACTAGTTTCAAGAAGGGCAAGGGTAAAAAGAAGGGGAACTTCAAGAAGAATGACAAGTAAGTTTTCACTCCTGGGAAGAAACCCAAAGCTGGACCCAAGCCTGAAACTGAGTGCTTCTACTGCAAAGGGACTGGTCACTGGAAATGGAACTGCCCCAAGTATTTGGCGGATAAGAAGGATGGCAAAGTGAACAAAGGTATATTTGATATACATGTTATTGATGTGTACCTTACTAATTCTTGTAGTAGTGCCTGGGTATTTGATACCAGTTCGGGTTGCTCATATTTGTAACTCGAAGCAGGGACTATGGATTAAACAAAGATTTGCTAAGGACGAGGTGATGATGCACGTCGGAAATGGTTCCAAGGCCGATGTAATCGCTGTCGGCGCGCTACCTCTACATCTACCTTCAGGATTAGTTTTAGACCTGAATAATTGTTATTTGGTGCCATCATTGAACATGAACATTATATCTGGATCTTGTTTAGTGCGAGACGGTTATTCATTTAAATCAGAGAATAATGGTTGTTCTATTTATATGAGTAATATCTCTTATGGTCATGCACCCTTGAAGAGTGGTCTATTTCTGGCGAATCTTGATCGTGATGATACACATTCATAATATCAATGCCAAAAGATGCAAAGTTGATAATGATAGTACAACTTATTTGTGGCACTGCCGTTTGGGTCATATCAGTGTAAAGCACATGAAGAAACTCCATAAAGATGGACTTTAGGAATCACTTGATTATGAATCATTTGATACTTGCGAACCATGCCTTATGGGCAATATGATTAAAACTCCGTTCTCTGGAACAATGGAATGAGCTAATGACTTATTAGAAATAATACATACCGATATATGCGGTCCAATGAGTGTTGATGCTCGTGGCGGGTATCATTATTTTCTAACCTTCACAGATGATTTGAGTAGATATGGGTATATTTACTTAATGAAACACAAGTATGAAACATTTGAAAAGTTCAGACAATTTTAGAGTGAAGTGGAGAATCATCATAACAAGAAAATAAAGTTTCTACGATGTGATCGTGGAGGATAATATTTGAGTTACGAGTTTGGCCTTCATTTAAACCAATGTGGAATAGTTTCACTGCTCACGCCACCTGGAACACCACAGCGTAATGGTGTCTCCAAACATCGTAACCGCACTTTATTGGATATGGTGCGATCTATGATGTCTCTTACCGATTTACCACTATTGTTTTGTGGTTATGCATTAGAGACATCTGCATTCACGTTAAACAGGGCACCGTCTAAGTCCGCATGAACTGTGGTTTGGCAACAAACCTAAGTTGTTGTTTCTTAAAGTTTGGGTATGCGATGTTTATGTCAAAAGGCTTCAACCTGATAATCTCGAACCCAAATCGGAGAAGTGCGTCTTCATAGGATACCCTAAGGAAACAATTGGGTAAACCTTCTAGCACAAGTCCGAAGGCAAAATCTTTGTTGCTAAGAACAGAACCTTTCTAGAGAAGGAGTTTCTCTCGAAAGAAGTGAGTGGGAAGAAAGTAGAACTTGATGAGGTAATTGTACCTGCTCTCAATTTGGAAGGTAGCTCATCCGAGAAATCTGTTCCCGTGATGCCTACACCAACTGGAGAAGAAGCTAATGATGAAGATCATGAAACTACAGATCAAGTTGCTACAGAACCTCATAGGTCAAACAGAGCACGATCCTCACCAGAGTGGTACGGTAATCCTGTTCTAGAAGTCATGTTACTTGACCATGATGAACCTACGAACTATGAAGAAGCTACGATAAGCCCAGATTCCGATAAATGGCTTGAGTCCATGAAATCTGAGATAGGATCCATGTATGAGAACAAAGTGTGGACTTTGGTGGATCTGCCCGATGATCGGCGGCCCATAGAGAAGAAATGGATCTTCAAGAAGAAGACTGACGCTGATGGTAATGTTACTGTCTATAAAGCTCGACTTGTCGCAATAGGTTTTCGACAAGTTCAAGGAGTTGACTACGACGAGAGTTTCTCACCCGTAGCGATGCTTAAGTCTGTCCGAATCATGTTAGCAATTTCGGCATTTTATGATTATGAAATCTGGCAAATGGATGCGAAAACTGCATTCCTTAATGGATTTCTTAAATAAGAGTTGTATATGATGCAACTAGAAGGATTTGTCGATCCTAAAGGTGCTAACAAAGTGTGCAAGCTCCAGCGATCCATTT
Source organism: Triticum aestivum (assembly GCF_018294505.1). Lineage (NCBI taxonomy): Eukaryota > Viridiplantae > Streptophyta > Magnoliopsida > Poales > Poaceae > Triticum > Triticum aestivum. The sequence goes on along the minus strand of NC_057810.1, from coordinate 701,802,897 downwards.
ATGGACTGGTGCAAGCATCTCAGAGTTGGAATATACACTTTGCACTACTAGGAAAAGGCCTACTAATGGCGCACCTAATTTGGCCATTAATGGCGCATTAGTGGTGCGCCATTAGTGCCACGCCATTAGTATATTTTACTAATGGCGCACCACTGGTGCGCCATTAGTATCTGGTATACTAATGGCGCACCACTGGATGCGCCATTAGTATATACAACAGTGCGCCATTAGTATGCCTCCCAGGGGGCCATGTATACCCAGGTGCTTTGGCATACTAATGGCGCACAACAACAAGATGCGCCATTAGTAACTTCGGCATACTAATGGCGCACTGTTTAATGATGCGCCATTAGTATCCTTTGGCATACTAATGGCGCACTGTGATGTGATGCGCCATTAGTATGAATATTAGGTTTTTTTTTTATTTTTTTAATTTTCTGTTTTTTGCACAGGTTATAAAATGTATAATTGGACAAAATATAGACAACACACATCAACAACAGATTCATCGAATACAATAGAAGATTAGTCTCTGAATACAATTCATCATATTAGTCTCTGAATACAATTCATCATATTAGTCTCCGAATTGAAAAGACCGAACAAAGATAGAACATTATATTACAAGTCTCGAGACCGCGAGTAGCGAGTTTGTCTTCACATTACAAGTCGATATCGATCATCTAAACTACCATCACATAGAAGAGAGCTGCGGTCATCACGATGAGCATCATCATGATGAAACTCGTCTTCATCCGGTTCCTCCAACGCTCCCTCCCCTCTCCCGCTAGATAGCGGGCGTATCTAGATTCGGCCTCGGCCCTAGTGGTGTACCCTTTGTAACTGTTACCGCTGAATCGATGAACCTGTCTCCGACACTCCTCCCAGTCGTCGTAGACTCCGGGAACCTTACCCTTGTACACGACATACGACAGCATCGCTATGCACTAGCCAAATGAAACGTTAGTACCAATTCACAGACAATACATAAGCAATATATAAGTATGCAACAGAACAATCGGAAGAGAAAAGCAAGACATTAATAGCATCGATTACATCTAAGTTGAACGACTCCCGAAACCAAAGAGACATACTACAAGTTCATTAAAGTTTAATTACAACATGAGCCAATCGATGTTTCAGAACTAGACACAGCATCACTGCTTTCGACTCGACTCAAGGGACCGGAGCGTGGATGAAGCCGCCGTCTATCATGGGAGTCATGAAAGAACGGGCGTTGTCAGCCTGCATTTGTAGCATTGTGTCGATGTCACTGTTGGACGGTTGATTTCTGAGGTAGAACTGCCCCGAGGTATGAAGGACATCTTGATGGATGATTTCCGCAAACTCCGACTGGATGCGAAAGAATTCTTGTCTGATGTCCGCGTCCTGGATTGCCGACACGCTCGCGGCCCAATCTTTGAGTTTACTCGGTAGCAGAAGTTGATGATGGTCCCGTACGATCGCCCGCATGTGATGGATGGCGTAGTAGGCACCCTTCTGACCGCCAGGCGGCTGCTTGACGCAGCAGAACGTCGTATTGTGGGAGAACACGTGCTTGCCGTACTTACGAATAGGCCTGGTGAAGGTGCCTCCAGATTTGGCGTAGCCGGGGAGAACATCATCAAGAACCTTCTTGACATTTGTGTAGTCTACGTTCGACTGACGGTCCGGGTCGAAATACGTGGCCATGGAATATTTGGGGCTTAGGAGGATGAGCGTCAATGTGTGTCACTGCAGAAAACACGGAATGTTAAAAGAAAAACGATCGAAATCTAAGAATTCATATGTTACGGGCCGGTTGAGGGGAGGACTTACTCAGGAAAGTAAGGCACGAGGAAGTTATCCTTATCTTGGTTTGCCAGAATGACGCCTTCGAGGTAAGAACTCGCGACTTGCCGGTCCCCAGCGCTGCCCAAGATCTTGGCACGCATGTAGAAGGGGTCGACTATCACGATGTCCGGGGTCTTGTCGCAAATGATCCGCATCTCCATACTCAGCGAAAATAGCCGAACGAAGGTGTAGTGCAGCGGATGAAGGTTCATCATAGCGTGGATGTCATCAAACCGCAGGACGATCGTATGCCCGATGGAGTTATCCACAAAGCCCTTGCCCTCTGGCACCTTGGCCGCAAAAACCGGGTATGCCACATCCTTCTCTCTGAGACGCCGCTTCTCCAAAGAAAGAACCCTGTCATGTAGACTCCGCATAGCACCGGTTGCAGCATTGAGCATATTTGTCGGTAGCATCGCCCTACCCGCCACATGCACCCTCCTCGAGATATCCTCAGGTGAAGGTGGCCCGTCCTAAGCACGGATCGTACTTGGTGCCGGCTGGCTCGCACCCTTGTTAGTCTTTCTTTTGCGTGCCTTCTTCTTCTCCTGTAATGGGACCGAGTTCTGCTCACAGACCGCCTTCTTGAGTGTGTTTGGGCTGATAATATTTCGCACCTCACCTATCTGAGGCTCGGTGAAGTCGGCAGCTAGAGGCGTCTCCTGAGAGCTGAACGGCAGACGACGCCTGTTGCAACTTGGCTTCTCCGCGGTACCAGCTAGATCGCGCACGTCTTTTGTTGGGTTGGGTTCTTGAGAAGGAGGCCCCATGAAGTCGCCATCATACCCATGTTCGGCAAAGTACTGATCGACGTTGCCAAATGTATCGTCGTCGTCGTTGTTCTGATCCTGTGCCATATGCATGTTTGGATCCAGTGGCATAGGGATGTCCGGCACCATTGCGGCGGTCTTGCCATGGGGCCGACTTGGCGCCGGCACGACTGGCGGTGTTGTCTTTGGGGTGGTGTCCCCCGCCCCCAAACGAATCTGGCTCTTCGGCCAAAGCAGGGGCCAGCTCAGGCAGGCGCTGAGGGTCATCACGTCATCATCGTCGGCCCCGACGGGTCAAATCGGAGGTAACAACTCGTCGCAGCCTGGCAGCATCCGAACCAGTTCAACCCTAAACAAGTTGGGTGGCATCTGGGTACCGTGGAACAAGGGGTTGCCCGGTTGAACGATTTTGCCCTTGGCGACATCGACCAACTCGTTGTTCACGAAGTGCAGGAGAGTGCATGGAACATCGGCGGCACCCTGCGAAAACATGTAGGGCGTCAGGGATGCCCAGTCAAAGGCAAGGAGATGAAGTCCTCGACCGAGAGAGGCTTAATTAGTTACCGTGATGATGGCGTCGAGCTCGGCTAATGTCGAGGCACCGCCAACGGCGGGCGTGCAGTTGACGGAGGGGCCGCTTGCTGCAGAGGTGCCGGCCGGCGTACACCCGGGTGCATTAAGCTCCCGTGCCGGCGTCGGAGACACCAATGCCGCCTCCCCGGAGACACCAATGGCCCCGCCATCGCATTCTGCGAGTTGCTGGCCGTGAAGCTAGGAATCGGGGTGGCCCCTGTTGGCCGCCCGCAATCCACGCACTCAACCCCTGGATCAAGGTAGGCACAATGGCGGTGATCGTCGCTCCGAGTTGTTGTTGCACTTGCTCTTGGACATTCTCCGGAATCCGCGCCACCTGTGCCTTGAGTTCTTGAACCTCGCGCGCCTGGCTTTCCGAGCTGGTCTTTTTCTCCTTTCGCACAGCAGCGGTATAGTATGACCCCCATTTTGTGGACAAGCCTTTGCCGGCCACACGACCAGCTGACGTCGGCTTACTGAGCTTATCCTTGTTCTTCATTACATTCAACGCCCTATTTAGAGTGGTGTCCCAAGGGTTGCTCTTAGTCGACCCCATGCTACTGCTTTCAGTCGCCTGCGGAAGGAATGTGAACCATTTAGAAATTTGGCTTCATTAATTAGAATGCAACCATATGGAGCTAATTACACGGGGGTGTATTCCTTACCAGAACAAGCTCAAGCGCCCTGGTCTTTAGATCCGTGGTAAGCTCCTTTGTTACCGGGTCCTCCTTGTACCGGGCCCTGACATAGTTCCTGGTCTGCTTGTTACCGCTGTATTTCTCGAAGCGGGGCGGTAGGCCTTGCTCGGCACGCTCCGCGTCCTCCTTGTCCCATATAGGCTCTGCCACTCTGTAACCGCCGGGACCGAGTTTGTGTTCCCCTAAGTTCAACTCCCGCATTTCTTTCCCCCACTGACTTGATTCGGAGTTTGCGGTGCTCGAGCAATTGATCTTGAAGTCGTTGTAGTCATCTTCGGTGATCGAAGGATTTTTCTCCTTGATCTTCTCATAACTCTCACCTTTCTCGATCATTCTCTTCACATTGCTTTTCCAAGTAGACAGGGCCTTGCTCATCTTCACGAGGGCAACATTGTTCACTTTATTCCCTTTGAGGCTTCTGTTTTCAAATTCAGCGGGGAACTTGTATCGTTCGTGCAGCTTCGTGAAGAGGAGGTTGCGCAAATTCCCTCAGTCAGGATGCCTCAGGTTCTCGGTGTTGATCGAGACGGTGCTCCGGAGAATGCACCCGAGCTGAAGCGAGTACCCCTTGACTATTCGTTCGGGCGCCGTTGGATTCCCGTCGGAGTCCACTTCAGTAACTTCCTCCTTGAGGGTGCGGAGCACGGTCGGGCGCCGGTCCTTCCGTTGCCTCTTCGGTTGGCTGCCATCTATGCGTGCGCCGCCATCATCAGTGGTGGCATCCTCGACGGCACCATCAGTGGTGGCATCAGTGGGGTCATCCTCGGCGGTACCATCAGTGGTCCTAGGATCGGTGGGGAAGGCGGCGTCCTCATACAAGTGAGGTTGTTCCTCCATCTCCTGGGACAGCTTCCAGAATGCCTTGCCGCCCGAACCCCCGGCCTCATCGTTGTTGGCCATGTTTATCTCTAAATAGGAACAAAGTTGGTTATTGTCAAGGAACAAGATCATGGTCTCATCATTTAGGGTTTGTCGACACCGAGGCATCCTAAAAGCTAAGCTTTTATCATTGAGGGTTTTTCGACGCCGAGGCACCCTAAAAGCCTAAGCTTTCATCATTAGTCACAAGTACCCCGGCCCATGCATTAGTCACAAGTACCCCATATGTCCTATTTTTAGCAAAGTCATGCTAAAATTCACGGAAAATTTCAGCATGACCTTTGCTGAAAATAGGACATATGGAGTACCCGAATTTGCTGGAACGGAAGTTAATCGACATTTCAGCAAACTCAAGGGCCTCTCGGGTGGACAAGGCAAAAAATGCCTTCATCACAACATGGAAAATACATTGGCATGTGAAGAGGTGAAACAATATATGCATCTCCAAGCAGTATCATTCAACATTTTGGACAAACCACTACAAGCAATACTGGATCAGAATAACTTTGCTGTGTATTAGAGTTCTGCTTGCTTTTATTGTTTTAGTTCAAATCTGAATTAAAACCAAGACAAGTATTTTGGAATGGAGGGTGTAGTAACTTAGCAAGTACTACCTCTATTTTTAAATGTAAGACGTTTTGACAGTTTAGTTGAACTGTGAAAACATCTCATATTTAGGAACAGAGGGTGTGCCAATTAAAGGAAGGTCATTCGTGTTCTGAGCAGACACAAGACAATGCATAATTGTGCTAGTAGTAAAACACAGAATCTTGCAAAACCAAAATACTTTCTTATTAACTGCAAGTGGGGAACACCAGGAGCAGAATTAATTGGCGGCTGCTCATGTCTAACAGCCCTGCGGCAGCTGAGCCTGAAGACAGACAAGTCTCACCAGATGAAATAAACGGGTTTCTAATAAGTGTGTAAAGAGTGATGATTCTTCTAGAGACATAGTAGCAGTTTCTAACATATTACACTAACAACTGAACTGTCACAAGTAAGAGACCTCATTAGGCTAAAAGCCAAAGCCCACAAGTACTTGTGAACTGAATCTTGCAAGTCCAAACCCATTGCTTGAATCCAGAGAAATAAAATTAGAATGCTCACAGGAAGAATAAACTCACACTAACACATAATTATTACCGATAGGTTAACACCACACATCTTCAAATAATTCCAAGATAATTCGTGCAGTAGGCACCACAATGTGATCACACAAACAAAATAGCCTCAAACCAGTTATTCTCGCATGATAATATGAAAATGCATATGGCACTGCCAAATTATACTATAAATATTTCGGTATAATGTCATTATTCCATACAGCAGGCAGCACTGTCACCACAAATCAGTTATTCTAGCATAATATAAATACGCAGAACAGAAGCAACAATTTACATTTCTGCATACGGCGTTGCCAATTTTTTTCTATCCATGTTTCAATTTGATGCCATCACTCCATTCAACAAGCAGCATTGTAACAAAAAGAAATTCTAGGCGCAAATTTCTTCAGAATGAAATTAAGTTAGTGAAACTGTCACACATTTCTTCACAATGAACAGATTTATACTATCTATCAGCAAGTAAATTATGCCATTTGAACAGATTTGAACAGCGAGGGGGAGAGGGGAGAGGAGGAGGGGGATCTCACGGGGGCGGTGGTGTGGACGGGGCGACGAGGTGGGGCGACGAGGTCCGGGTGGTGGTGGTGCGACGAGGTCCGGGAGGCGACGAGGTCCGGGTGGTGGTGGTGCTCCGGCGACGGTGGTGTTGACGGGGCGGCGTCCGGGCCACCGGCGACGAGGGCGGCGGGGCGATGGCGTCCAACGAGGTGGGGCGACGGGGAGAGCAGCGCCGAGGAGATGAGGACGACGGGGCGGCAGCGTCGGGAGAGGAGAGGGCGGCGTCGCGGTGTCGGGGCGTCGGGGCGGAGACGAGGACGACGGGGTGGCATCGAGGCGGTGTCGAGGCGGCGGGGCAGCGGCGTCGGGAGAGGAGAGGGGAAGGGGATCGAGGGCGAGGGCGAGGGAGAGAGAGGGGATAGGTTTGGGCCGGGATATGGATGGGGGCGGCACAATACTAATGGCGCACCACCCCTCGGTGCGCCATAAGTACATCCATACTAATGGCGCACCTCGCCCTGGTGCGCCATTAGTATTTTTTTTTGATTTCTGCTCGAGCCAACAGGTTATCTTCCACCTGACCTGATCCACATCAAGTTCCCGCTACTAGCTCGACTGGTCAGCAGCCAGTTCTCACACCAGGAGGTCCTGGGTTCGATTCCCAGGCTCCACAATGTTTTTTATGCATTTAAAATGCTGTTTGATACTTATTTGTGTTTAAATATGTTCAAACTTGTTTAAATCATAACAGTTATATTTTTTTATAAGACAGTAATAATTTTTAAAAAAATATCATCAAACAGTAATGCCGGTGGAGCGGGGGAGGGTGCGGGGGGTGCGGGGGGTCGGCGGCGGCGGTTGAGTAGGGGAGGGGTGTGCGGGGGGTCAGCGGCGGCGGTTGAGTAGGGGAATCGAGGGTGCGAGGGGTCGGCGGCGGCGGCCGGTGGACCGGGGGTGCTCGGCGGCGAGGGGGACCGGATCTGGCAAGGTGGGATAGCGATCGAGATGGAGGGGGATCGAGATCGAGTGTCCATGAAATTTAAAAATATTCATGATAGTTCAAAAAGTTCCCATGAAATACAATCGAGAAATGAAGGCTACGATTTAAATACAATCGATCTTAGCTAGCTATCTGTTCACAATCTTCTTGCCCTTCTTTTTCGCAAATGGAGTTCTTCTGTGGAACGGACGTCCTTTAGGTAGGGTGGTCCTGCTTCTTCTTGTGGTGTATGCTGCTACTTCATCATCGTCGTCATGTTAGATCCTCGGGTCTCCGTACTTGTCGAAGTCTTGCTCATTGGCTACTCCATCCATTCCGATGATCTTCCTTTTGCCTCTCCTCACGACAACACGACTGGGCTTTGGCGGGTCGGTAATGAAGAAGCATTGGTCCACTTGGGAAGCCAGTACCCATGGCTCATTTTTCGCGGTGACGTTTGCGCCCGCGGTCTTGGATTTGGCTTAGTGGTGAAATATCAGTCTTCTTTTAGGACGCTCTTGGCCCATCTGACACGGAACATAGGCACCTTCTCTCCAGCGTAGCTCAGCTCCCAGATCTCCTCGATCCTTCCGTAGTATCTGTCCTTGTCCTTACCGGTGTAGGATTCCATCGTTACCCCGGAGTTCTGATAACCATCGCTCTTCATGTCCTTGTCCTCGTTGTAGAATGTGTAGCCGTTGATATCGTACGCCTCATAGGTCATCAAGTTGTGCTTGGCGCCCTGTGACAAGGTGAATATGAGTTGTTCTTCCACGGAAGAATCTTCATGTAAAGGGTACGACAGAAGCTTCTGCTTGAACCAACGCGTGAAACATGAGTTGTGCTCTTTGAGTATATCTCCGTCCGTCCTCTGTTGGCCTCGGTCATTGTACGTCTTCTCAATAAAGGTTTTGTGCTCTACCACCCAAGGATCGACCACGTCTATGTGTTGTAGCGTGACTAGGTTTGCTCTTTCAAAGTCGGCGAGTCGACCCTCGAAGTCGACATGCATTTCGCTGCGACCCTCACGGTGACCCCATCCAGCGAGCCTGCTGAGGTGCCTGTTGACGGGCAGACCAACGGGTTCTCGATGCCTAGATAATTCGTGCAGTAGGAGATGCACTCTTCGGTCAGAAAGCCCCTGGCTATACTTCCCTCTGGACGTGACATGTTCCAAACGTATCCTTTGATGACACCATTCATCCTTTCGAACGGCATCATGCTGTGCAGGAACGTCGGCCCGAGTTGGATGATATCCTCCATGATATGGACCAGCAGATGCACCATAACGTCGAAGAATGCGGACGGGAAGTACATCTCAAGCTCGCATAGTATCACCACGATCTCTTCCTGTAGCCTTCTGAGTTGCCTCACGCCAATCGACTTCCGAGAGATGACGTCGAAAAAGTTGCATAGGACAAATAGCATTTCACGGACGTGCGCGTCCATGATCCCACGGATTGCAACTGGAAGTATCTGCGTCATCAGCACGTGACAGTCGTGAGACTTCATCCCGCTAAACTTCTGCTTCGCTGGGTCTAGGTATCTGCTTATCTTCCCCGCGTAACCGTAAGGAAGTTTTACTCCTAGGAGGCAGGTGAAAAACTGCTCGATCTCCTCCTGACTTAGAGTGAAGCACGCGGGAGGGTAGTCATTTCCAGTCTTCTTGGCCTTTTTGCCTTTGCGACGACTTTCTGTGTCCTTCTTCGCCTCATCATCATCATCATCATCATCATCATCATCATCATTAGCGTGAAGCTCCTGCCTGATGCCCATTGATTTCAAGTCTGCCCTTGCTTTCGGCCCATCTTTGGTCCTCTCTGGCATGTTGAGCAGGGTACCAAGCAGACTCTCGCACACGTTCTTCGTGATATGCATGACATCAAGGCTGTGAGGCACACGGTGGATCTTCCAGTACAGCAAGTCCCAGAAAACAGACCTCGTTTTCCATACCTTCAGCAGCAGCTCTGGCGCCTTTCGCTTCTTTCCCGGCTCTGGCGCCTTTTGCTTCTTTCCCGGCAGTGGGCAGTCTTTCCAATTTTTCAACAGCTTGTCTATTTCCTCGCCGCTCCTCGTACACGGGCGTTTTCGGGGTTCGGTTTCACCATCGAACAGATCCTTGTGTTTCCTCCACGTATTGGCTGGCGTCCCACGTATTGGCTGGCGTTTTCCACAGCGTGTCAAGCTCCTCTTTCAGCAGCCCCAGATACAGATTGATGTCATTCCCTAGTTGTTTCGGCCCTTCAATTAGCATACTCATGTGAATGTACTTCCTCTTCATGCACAACCAGGGGGGAAGGTTGTACATCCACACAAACACAGGCCAGGTGCTATGTGTGCTTCTCTGGCTGCCAAACGGATTGACCCCATCGGTGCTCGCGCCCAGCATGATGTTCCTTGGATCATTCCCAAATTCTGGGTCTTCGAAGTTCAACGCTTGCCACTGGCTCGCATCCTTAGGGTGACTCAGCATCTTGTCTTTTTTATCTATCTCCGGATCATTTGCGTCATCTTCTCGCTTCTTCTCCTCCCTATCCACGTGCCAACGCAGGAGCTTTGCTACCTTAGGATGCGTGAAATACTGCTGCAGACGAGGAGTGATCGGAAAGTACCACACCACTTTTCGAGGAGCTTTCTTCCTCTTCTTGTATCGAGTGACGCCGCACACCGGACATATGGTAGACTCCGCGTGCTCGTCCCGGTAAATGATGCAATTGTTCATGCACACATGGTATTTCACGTGCGGTAAATCCAGAGGGCACACGATTTTCTTCGCCTCCTCCAAACTGGTCGGGCACTTGTTCCCCTTGGGAAGGCGTTCGTGCCAGAATGACATGTTCTCGTCGAAGCATGCGTCGGTCATTTTGTGTTTTACCTTCATCTCCAGAGCCATGAGCGTTACTTTCAGGCGGGTATCCTCGGGCCTGCATCCTTCATACAATGGAGTAACCACGTCTAACTCAAGTTGATCCATCTTGGCTTTCTCTCGGACGGCAGCTCTTGTGTTATCCGTCTTCTTGAGAAGCAGCTCTTAAATATGAGGGTCCTGCACCCAGCCCATCGATGGTCCAGCGTCGTCTGCTCCGCCGGCATCATCATCTTCATGATCATGCCTGTCGTCTGCTTCGACATCTTCCTCATCATCATGTCCTGCATCTTGTACATGATGACTATGTACAGCATCACCGCCGTGATCATCTCCTGGGGATTCTTCGTCTTCTCGCCCGCCCGAGCCGCGGTGGTTGTCTAGCTGCCCTTCCTCATTTCTTGCCCGGCCCCATGGACGACTTAGTAGTCATCTTCATCACCTTGCCACTGATAGCCATCCATGAAACCACGCAAGAGCAGGTGGTCCCGCACCTGCCCGGAATCCGGGTCCGCAATAACGCTCTTCAGCTTGCATCTTCGACACGGACATCTTATCTCCGTCTCGTTCTTTTGAAGCATCTCGGCCTTCGCGGACCTCAAAAACCTATTCAATAAGATGCGCCATTAGTGGTTTCAACTCTAATGGCGTATCAGAAGGTGGTGCGCCATTAGTATATACTAATGGCGCACCCCTTGTCTGGTGCGCCATTAGTGTCAATCCCATCTATAACCCTTTTTCTAGTAGTGTTGATGAGGTGATCAAAGCATTGGTTTTATACAGACTTTTGGAGAATCATGCATTTACAGGAAAGTGAGTGGGAGATCTATAACATTTCTAATATTATATGTGGATGAAATGTTGTTGATTGGAAATGATGTAGAATTTCTGAATAGCATAAAAGGATACTTCAATAAGATTTTTTCAATGAAAGACCTCGGTGAAGCTGCTTATATATTGGGCATCAATATCTATAGAGATAGATCAAGACGCTTAATAGGACTTTCACAAAGCACATACCTTGATAAAGTTTTTAAGAAGTTCAAAATGGATCAGTCAAAGAAAGGGTTCTTGCCTGTGTTACAAGTTGTGAAGTTGAGTCAGACTCAATGCCCAACCAATGCAGAAGATAGAGAGAAAATGAAAGTCATTCCCTATGCTTCAGCCATAGGTTCTATCATGTATGTTATGCTATGTACCAGACCTGATGTGTGCCTTGCTATAAGTTTAGCAGGGAGTGATACGTCTCCAACGTATCTATAATTTTTGATTGTTCCATGTTATTATATTATCTGTTTTGGATGTTTAATGGGCATTAATATACTCTTTTATATTATTTTTGGGACTAACCTATTAACCGAGGGCCTAGTGTCAGTTTCTGTGTTTTTTCCTATTTTAGAGTTTTGCAGAAAAGGAATACCAAACAGAGTCCAAACGGAATGAAACCTTCGCGATGATCTTTCTTGGACCGAAAGCAAACTAGAAGACTTGGAGATGAAGTCGGAGACGCAAAAAGGAGGCCACGAGGCAGGAGGGCACACCCAGGGGGGTAGGTGTGCCCCCACCCTCGTGGGCCCCTTGTAGCTCCCCTGACCTAGTTCCACTAGTAGAAAAAGGGTCAAATGTGGACACATTAGTCCCGGTTTGTAACAGAACCGGCACTAATGTGTCCATTAGTGCCGGTTCCAACGGCTAGCCGGGAGGAGCTCTTTAGTACCGGTTCGTGGCAAACCTTTAGCACCGGTTCGTGCCACGAACCGGTACTAATGAGAGTGGTGGCAGGATGTTGTCAGAGTGGGCCCCTTCCAGCACCTTTAGTACCGGTTCGTGGCACGAACCGGTACTAAAGGTCGTCCTATATAAACTCTTCGTCCACCCGCACTCTGTTCTTCCCCCTTTCCCCTCTCCCTCTCCTCTGTTCTTCCCTTCTTCCTCTCGAGTTCATCACAAAATTTGCCCCAAATTTGTCAAGATTTGCAGGCCCTCATCCATTCAAATGATCACCAAGGTTAGCAACTTTGTCCTTTCATCTCTCATTGCTAGATTAGCTCTTGCATTGGTTTATATAGTGATTAATTGTGGGTTTTAGTAATTTGGGAGGAATTATAGGTGGTAGTATTTGATTTATATGCAATTTGAGGTCAAAATAACACTTAGTTTGCATATGTAGGTGTGGTTTACTTAGTGCCTTCTAAATCTTCAACATAACCACCGTCGATCGCCCGCACCATCCCGTCGCCGGCACCACCTTGTGGTGAGCCTCTTGTTCATGAAATTTTATATAAAAAATTGATGTTTGTGTGATTTGGATATATATTTACTCGTATAATAATTGTATTACCCGTACGTTGTTTGTTATACATAGTGCCATGGTTTTGATATCCGTCCCCGTCGGCCCTCATCCTTGTTATGATTCGGATGTGGTATATTCTCTTTTAAAACTATTTGTTGCATGTCGTGTTTATGACAAATTATGCCCATCAAGTTGACATAGATATTTTTATCTAGGAGGTATGTGAACCGGAAATTCCAACCGACCCTATTGTCGAGAGGTTAAATTTAGTTGAAAGAGAAAACGAGTACTTGAAAGAAAAATTGAAAAGAATTGAGGGGGAGAAGATGGAATTTTAAATGCTTTAGCTAGAGAGTTATTTGTTTGTTGCATTTAAGTCTTGTATGAACTTTATGTATGAACTTGTATTAATTTGGTCTATTCGGTGTTGTGTAATGAAGATCAGCCGGCAATGGATGTACGATGACCGATGCTCTCCCCAGTTCGTTGAGGGCGTGCATACTTTTTTGCTTGCGGCTGAGGCAAACAAGCGGGCAGATGGTTTTATGCCTTGTCCATGTGCTGGCTGTAAGAATGGTCGCAATTACTCTATGTTAAGAACCATTCACGTCCACCTGTTTGAGTCCGGTTTCATGCCCCACTATAATGTTTGGACCAAGCACGGAGAAAGAGGGGTTATGATGGAAGACAATGAAGAAGAAGAGGACGACGACAGCTATCCTGGCCATGGGTTCCCTGAATACGATGATACAACAATGGGGGAAGAAGCTGAGCCGGTAATGCGGGAAGAAGTTGAGCCGGCAATGCGGGAAGAAGCTGAAGAAGAGGCATCAGATGAGCCCGTTGATGATCTAGGTCGGGCCATTGCCGATGCAAAGAGAAACTGCGCAAGTGATTTGGAGAAGAAGAAGTTGCAACGCATGTTAGAGGATCACAAAAAATTGTTGTACCTGAATTGCGTAGGTGACAAGAAAAAGCTGGGTACCACACTGGAATTGCTGCAATGGAAGGCAGAGAATGGTGTATCTGACAAGGGATTTGGAAAGTTGCTGGTAATGATAAAGGATATGCTTCCAAAGGACAACGAATTGCCCGAGAGTACGTACGAAGCAAAGAAGGCTGTCTGCCCTCTAGGGTTAGAGGTGCAGAAGATACATGCATGCCCTAATGATTGCATCCTCTACCGCGGTGAGTACGAGGATTTGAACGCTTGCCAAGTATGTGGTGCATTGCGCTATAAGATCAGCCGCAATGAGCATGGTGATGTCGAGGGCGAGCGCCCCAGGAAGAAGATTCCTGCCAAGGTGATGTGGTATTCTCCTATAATACCACGGTTGAAACGTTTGTTCCAAAACAAAGAGCATGCCAAGGCGATGCGATGGCACAGAGAAGACCGTAAAAAAGACGGAAAGTTGAGAGTACCCGCTGACGGGTCGCAGGAGAAAAATCAAAAGAAAATACGGGAAGGAGTTTGCAGATGACTCAAGGAGCGTATGGTTTGGTCTAAGCGCAGATGGCATTAATCCTTTTGGGGAGCAGAGCAGCAACCATAGCACCTGGCCTGTGACTCTATGTTTGTATAACCTTCCTCCTTGGTTGTGCATGAAGCGGAAGTTCATTATGATGCCAGTGCTCATCCAAGGCCCTAAGCAACCCGGCAACGACATTGATGTGTACCTAAGGCCATTAGTTGAAGAACTCTTACAACTGTGGAATGGAACAGGTGTACGTGCGTGGGATGAGCACATGGGGGAAGAATTTGACCTAAAGGCGTTGCTGTTCGTGACCATCAATGATTGGCCTGCTCTCAGTAACCTTTCAGGACAGACAAACAAGGGATACCGCGGATGCACGCACTGTTTGGATGATACCGACAGTATATATTTGAATAGTTGTAAGAAGAATGTGTACCTGGGACATCGTCGATTTCTTCCGAGCAGGCATCCCGTAAGAAAGAAAGGCAAGCATTTCAAAGGTGAGGCGGATCACCGGACGAAGCCTCGCCACCGTACTGGTGCTGATGTACATGATATGGTCAAGGATTTGAAGGTGATATTTGGAAAGGGTCCTGGCGGACAACCTGTTCCAAAGGACGCTGACGGACGCGCACCCATGTGGAAGAAGAAATCTATATTTTGGGACCTGCCATATTGGAAAGACCTAGAGGTCCGCTCCGCAATCGACGTGATGCACGTGACGAAGAATCTTTGCGTGACCCTGCTTGGCTTCTTGGGCGTGTATGGGAAGACAAAAGATACACCTGAGGCACGGGAGGACCAGCAACGTATGCACGGAGAAGACGGCATACATCAGGGTCATGCAAGCTACGCTCTTACCAAAGAAGAGAAGGAAATCTTCTTTGAATGCCTGCTCAGTATTAAGGTACCGTCTGGCTTCTCGTCGAATATAAAGGGAATAATAAACATGGCAGAGAAAAAGTTCCAGAACCTAAAGTCTCATGACTGCCACGTGATTATGACGCAACTGCTTCCGGTTGCATTGAGGGGGCTTCTACCGGAAAACGTTCGATTAGCCATTGTGAAGCTATGTGCATTTCTCAATGCAATCTCTCAGAAGGTAATCGATCCAGAAATCATACCAAGGTTACAGAATGATTTGGTGCAATGTCTTGTCAGTTTCGAGTTGGTGTTCCCACCATCCTTCTTCAACATCATGACGCACGTCCTAGTTCACCTATGCGAAGAGATTAACGTTTTGGGTCCTGTATTTCTACACAATATGTTCCCCTTTGAGAGGTTCATGGGAGTCTTAAAGAAATATGTTCATAACCGTGCTAGGCCAGAAGGAAGCATCTCCAAGGGCCATCAAAATGAGGAGGTCATTGAGTTTTGTATTGACTTTATTCCTGACCTTAAGCCGATTGGTGTTCCTGAATCGCGGCATAAGGGCAGACTGGATGGAAAAGGCACGCTAGGAGGGGAACAAATAATATGTATGGACGGACATTCTCTCACTGAAGCACACTACACAGTTCTACAGAATTCCGCCTTGGTGGCTCCGTATATGGATGAACACAAGAATTTGCTACGCTCCAAACACCCGGAGCGTCTGATGACTGGATTACACGTGAACAAACCAGGAGTTTCGCCAGCTGGTTGCAGACACGTACCATGCATGACACCTCTATTGAAGATGACCTGTACTTGCTGTCCCAGTTACCATCTTCGAATATAATGACTTTCAAAGGGTACGAGATAAATGGTAATACATTTTACACGATCGCCCAAGATAAGAAGAGCACCAACCAAAACAGTGGTGTCCGCTTTGATGCAGAAACCAAGACGGGAAAGGAAACATATTATGGTTATATACAGGACATATGGGAACTTGACTATCGACGTGGTTTAAAGGTCCCTTTGTTTCGGTGCAAATGGGTCAATATGACACGAGGCGGGGTAACGGAAGACCCGCAGTACGGAATGACAACAGTGGATCTCAACAATCTTGCGTATGCAGACGAACCATTCGTCCTAGCCAATGATGTGGCACAGGTTTTCTATGTGAAGGACATGTCTACCAAGCCAAGAAAAAGAAAAGATAAGGAAGCGAATGCATCGTACGATGAGCCAAAGCGGCACATAGTTCTTTCTGGGAAGAGAAACATCGTGGGAGTGGATGACAAGACAGACAAGTCAGAAGATTATGAAAAGTTTGATGAAATTGCTCCATTCACAGTGAATATTGACCCGAGCATCCCGTTAAATGATGAAGATTTTCCATGGTTACGGCGCAAAGGGACACACGCGAAGAAAAAGTTTCACACCCAAAGATCTGGGATGTGATCGGCTTCACTAGCTATCATCACTTTCTTCTGTGTTTCGCACCCAGAGGGGAATCTCTGTAATAGTTAGGGTAGTTATGTGTTTTGGCATTTGAAACGCGAAGAAATTTTATGTGCAAACAAATTCACACTAATTTCAAATAATTCAAAATTTAAACTATTCAAATTTGAAAACTACGGGCACTAACAGAAAGTTTGTAATTTTTTGTACCTAAAGAGGCTGTGTCAGCCTCCGGTCAGGCTATGGCCCCACCATCACCATTTAGTGCCGGTTCGTACCACGAACCGGTACTAATGAGGTTGTGTCAGGTAAGGCTGGGGCCCCACGAGCACCTTTAGTACCGGTTCATGGATGAACCAGACGTAAGCTGTTTTTTAGTCCCACCTCGCGAAGTGAGAGGGACTAGGAGCGGTTTATAAGCCCTGAGTGCAGAGACGATGAAGAAGAGGATCAATGCTCACGTTGCTTAGCTTCAAGCCTTCAGGAATACGGTAGACTGCACGGAGCTATGCGCAGTGCAGTTTACACTATTCCGAAAGGCTTGAAGCAAATTAACGAGCATTGCACCTCTTTTTTATTTTTAATAACTTATTACAACTCCGGACTTCTTCTGTTATGGCAAAAACTAATTGCACGTCGACATTTCTTTTTTTTAAGTTATAACTCCAGACTTTGACCATCAAGTTTTGCAGAAAAGAAAAAATAGCAGAAAAGAAAGAAAAACTATAGCTGAAAAGAAAAAAACTATATAAAAAAACTACTCAAAAATAAATAGAAGAAAATAAATATAGCAGAAAAGAAAAAACTACTCAGAAATAAATAGAAGAAAAAATAAAGCAGAAAAGAAAAAAAATTATATTTGCTATTTTTCAATCGTTTACAAAATGACCGTGAAATTGAAAATCACTACAAAATGAACTCTGAAAATGTTGAATTTTGGCAAACTAGATGAAAAACTACTCACAAATAAATAGAAGAAAATAAATATAACAGAAAAGAAAAAACTATACAAAAAACTACGCAAAAATAAATAGAAGAAAATAAAGCAGAAAAGAAAAAAACTATAAAAAAATTGGGGCGCTGCCCTGTGGGCCTGATAGGCCACAGGTGTGTAATTACAGGCCTTAAAGGCCCAGCAGACTCACAGGGCAGCGCGCAGAGTTTAGGCCCACAAGCCTGCTATATAGAGGAGTTCGAAGTGGTAGCCGCGGCTGGGTTTATAAACCAGTGCGGCTGCCCTTCGCCCGGCGAGGTGGGACTAAACTTTGGGGTGGCAGCGCGAGGCCTTTAGTACCGGTTGGAGCCACCAACCGGTACTAAAGGGTGGTCTTTAGTACCGGTTGGTGGCTCCAACCGGTACTAAAGGCCTCGTCTTCCCGCCGCTTGGCCTGGCCAAAACAGGCCTTTAGTACCGGTTGGTGGCTCCAACCGGTACTAAAGGTGCCTTCTATATATACACTTACGAAATTTTCATTCTCCCTCTGTTTCTTCCTCTGCTTCCATCGTCTCCGTCGCCGTCGCCGCCCCCGTCCCCGTCGCCGCCCTCGTCTCTGTCGCCGCCCCGTCCCCGTCGCCGCCCCCGTCCCCGTCGCCGCCCTCGTCTCCGTCGCCGCCCCGGGCCCGTCCCCGTCGCGCCGTCCCCGCGTCGCCGCCCCGGCCCGTCACCGCCCCCGGCCGTCGCCTCGCCGTCGCCGTCGCCCCGCTGTGAGCTCTCCCCCTCTAACCCCTCTCCCTCGCCCCCGGCGGCCACCATGGGCGCCGCCCCTCCCCGAGCCCATACACACACACACACAAGCATGATGAACACACACACACACACATATGTATGAATTAATGCATGTATATATTAGTATATACGTATTTTGTATGTTTAATTAGTTTAGATTATTTAGATTATTATTTTTTCACTATTATATATGTATGAATGCATGTTAGATGGATATAATTAGTGTTTAATTAGTATGGAAATTTTTTATATAATGTTGTTTTTCAGTTTTTTAATGGATGTATAGAAGTTGTGTTTTCTGTTTTTAGTGTTAGATGCTTAATTAGTATGAAATAGTATATAGATTTTTGAAATAGTAGAAATGTTAGAAATTTTAGTTATCAAAATCCAATCATTAAAAAAATGTTACTTTTTGCGGGCATATAGCTAGTATTTGTTCTCGACGATGCCCGGCCCGCATCCTCGCCGTCGACCCGTCCGCGACGACGTCCAGCCGACCCATGTCCGGGACTGGGCTCCGCCGGGCTGGCACTGGGAGGTGCTGCCTGGAGGGGCGCGCCGCTTGATGAGGAACCCGGCCCCGGGTCCCGTCGTCGACCCTGATCTCGTTTGGTGGCGTTCGCGTGGGCCAGTTTCGGTGCGGAGGGACCCGGCCCCGCCGGAGGTGGTACGTCGCCGTGTCAGGGAGGAGGACGAGCACGTCCATCGCTACATGGTTGCGTTAGAGGGCGGCAGGTTCTCCAATACCTGGCAGTATCTTCGGGGATCTCACTTCAGCTATGATCCTGTGAGGGTTCCTTCTCTTTGGGTGTCCACCGCCCGCGCCGCAGGAACCGCGAGTGTCCTAGATTCTTCTGTAGTATTCGATCTTTAATTAGCTAGCCAGTGATGTACTATTCAATATTATATATTATTCGAGACGATGTATTCGAGATTATATCTATTATTCTAGACGAAGTATTCGAGATTATATCTATTATTCGAGACGATGTAATTTGAATACTAAATTGTTTTATATTTCTTTTGGATTAGTTAAATAAAAGCTATGGCAGACAATACCGACAGAGAGGGAGAACAGACCATGTTCGATATGATACGCGGGCCAGATGATGATCAGAATGAAGAAGATTATGACGGCTCCGAATTTCTAAACAACACCGGAGAGGGTGATATGATATTCGATCGCGACGACCGAATTGATGAAGTCATGAACTACGATTATGACGATGACGAAGAACATGTTGATCCTGAAACAACAAAGACCGGCGAGGTATATATATTTATATAAGCAGGTATCTGGTGATCATCACATGTTTTAAATGACTTGAAGATATATTAACGAATCGATCTTTGTTCTTTCAGCCATCCGGATCGAGCAAATCTTCAGGCAAAAGGACGAAACGAGGCCCGAACAAAAAGTTGAAGGAGGGCGTAAAGTACAATATCGAGGCAGTCAGACCTAATGGCGAACCATTAGCGCCTAAGAAGATTGCGGACAAGTTCGTTCGTCAGTGCGGAGTTCTTGTGAAGGACCAACTCCCGATCTCCCTTCAAGAATGGAGAGAGCCAGCAAAAGACAAAAGACAAAAAGGCAAAGAGGACGCTGCTCCACGTCCAGATGTTACTTTTGTCGACAAGAATCAAAAAGATCTGCTTTGGGATACTCTCATGGAACATTTCACCCTACCAGATCATTTCACAGAAGCAGATGTGCAGAAAGTCAAGGACGCTGCTCTTAGGAAGATGGCGGTTGCATTCAAGAACCACAAGAATCGTGAATGGGACAAGTACGTCAAGGGAGGAAGGAAGACTCCAGTATTCGAGGGAACACTAGAGAACCAACGTGCTCATTGGGACGATTTCGTGAAATTCAAGGATTCGGAATTAGCTAAGGAACGGTCGAGAATAAACAAGAAGAATGCCGAAAAAAGGATAAGTTCCATAAGCTGGGGCCAGGTGGCTATGCGGTGGCAATGCCTAAGTGGGATAAGTCTGAGAAAGAGATGGAGGATGCAGGTGTCACTCCGGTTACTAAGAGCTGGCCCCCCAGGTGCAGGACTTGGTTCTATGCGCATGGGGGGGAGTTGGACCCGAAGACAGGCAATGTTTCGACGAAGGCAAGTCTGAAGGGAGCCGACGATGCGATACTTGTTGCAATAGAAGAGGCACGATCGGGGGTGTTCCAGCCCAACAGAGAGAACGACGAGCTTACGCGTGCCCTGGGAAATCCTGAACACCCGGGAAGAACACGAGGCATGGGCGCTATTCCGTGGTATGAGGGGTTTTCAGACTGGAACACCGACTACAGAACCCGTGCGAGAAAGAAGATTGCGGAGGAGAAGAAGAGGAAGATGGAGGAGGAGCAGAGGAAGCGGGACTATGAACGCCTTCAAGGCCTAGAAGCAAGTCAAGCGGAATTGGCAGTCAAATTCCAGCGGCAGCAGGAGCAGATCGACTCACTTACCCAGCAAAGGGGGTCTCAGCAGCTGCAGCAGCTAGCGGATGATCCAGCATTGGATAGCACCGACCCATCCATGCCGAGAAGCAGCGTGGGTTCGGCCGCCCCGGACGACGCAATGCTGGGTAGATACCCCGTGGATGACATCACGGAGAACACTAACTGCGAGCTACACGTCAAAATAACGAACATATCCATGAAGGTGGCGGACGCCGTTGCTTTTACAAATCCCCCCGAGGCAACCTTCCATTGCAACCCGATTCCAGCGGGCTATGCTCGTGTCTTGGTTGATGAGGTGGTGGACCCACCATATTCGGAGCTACAGCTTGACATTCCTGGAGGTGACGACGAGCGCTTTCTCGGAGAGGCCAAACATCGTATCATCCTATGGAAAAAGGATTGCATCATCTTTCGAAGGCCACCGACACCGCGTCAGCCGACTCCTCGTCGAAGTCCGCCACCGAGTCAGCAGTCTCCCGCTCCTGCAAGTCCACCAAGTCCGGCAAAGTGTCAGGCCACTCCTCCTCCAAGTCCGGCAAAGTGTCAGGCCACTCCTCCTCCTCCAAGTCCGCCACAGCGTCAGACGTCCACTCCTCCTCCAAGTCCGGCACAACCTCAGGCCACTCCTCCTCCAAGTCCGGCACAGCTTCAGGCGGCCACTCCTCCTCGTCCAACTCAGCCCCGTCAGCCGTCTCCGCCGCCTCAGCAATCGCAGAAGAGACACCCCGCAGCTATGGTGCGTAGCGGTACGAGTCGAGGTAGTACAGGAAGTACAGGCGGAGGCAAGCGATATAAATATGGTCCAAGCCTCACGCCTCTTCCGCAGAGGGCTTATGACAGGTCCGAGGAGGAAATCGCAGCCATATCGAAGGCCGAGGTGGAAGCCCATTTTGCACCGAAACCGCCACCGCCGCCAAGGGAGAAAGTGCCTGAGGAAACGATTGACCACTTCATTCGTATGGCTCAACCACCAGCTCCCAAGCCTGTTGACACAGACTATGAGCGCCACATCAGGAAGTTAAATCGAGCACGTCTACGTAAGGAGGCGAGCTCGGGATCGAGCAAACAAGAAGCAGCTGTCAAAAAATGCGGGAAAACCATTCCCCAGCTGGGAGAACAGGCGGCGCAATCGATCCCCTCGCTTGTTGTGCCAACAACACGTGACAGTACGCGCGCCCAATATTATTGTGGGCAAACAGTTTACGTTCCTGAGGTGGGCAATGTGGTAATAACGGAGGAGCATATAATGCAGGCTGAAGTTCTCAAAATCACTGTTGGACAACTCCTCGAGATCGAGCCCATGCCTGTGCTTAGAGAGGATGAAATAAAACGGAAATATGTCCGGGGCCAACCTTTGGTCGAGCCAGACAAGGTCAAGAACCTCCCAACGAGAATGTATGAATTGCATCAATGGTACATGAACATTACCAAGATTTCAGATCGATTGTCCCTCATGGTGAATGTCAAGGAGGATCATTACTTCCATGAGAAAGCTCTGTCCGTTGAGTATTCTGAACTGTTTCAGTTATACAATCAAGACGCACTCGACAAATCTATCGTCAGTTGCTATTGTCTGTAAGTGATTTCTTTCTGTAATTTAAGTCTCAAGCTAGCTGTAGTGATCCTTTTGATCAATCATTACCTGTAATTATCCTCACTATATTCTTTTCTGTGGTATTATGCAGGATGAAGATGTATGAAATGAGAAAAGGTGGACGCTATGGCATTGGGTTCATTGACCCAAACACCGTTAATGAATACACATGGCGGATAAATCCACATCATCAAAAGGACGTAGAGGACAACATGCTAGAGTTCTTGAAGCGCCTCAAATACAATGAAGATATACTACTTCCTTACAACTTCCAGTGAGTCACACTGTCTTGTACTACAAATTCTCTGTTTTTGCCTACTAGCTAGCTACATGTTTTTGCTTACATATGCCCGCTTAATTAAGACATGCAAACGTGTGTGCATGCAGATTTCACTGGGTCTTGTGTATCATTAAAGTTGACGACGGAACAGTTGAAATACTGGACTCACTACTCAAAGTTAAAACTGACTATAACATCTTGTTTGGGATAGTCAACAGGTAATTTCAATCATTATTAACTATATATCTCGGCCTATTTAGTTCGTCATTTCATGATATGAACTATTTAATAACCCCTTTATTCATTTTCTTTGTCGGCGGGCAGGGCTTGGGCAAGGTTCATCAGCGTCACGGATGGCGAATGGAAAAAAAAGCTTCAATGGTTTCGACCCAAGGTAAGTAATTAAGTAGTACTAGCTAGCTAGCTAGCTGCCATCTCTTTAATTATCATGCTTGATTAATTATTATCTGATCAAATTCCATTCTCGTAAAGGCCCTGAAGCAGGCGCAGGGGACTGATCTGTGTGCATTCTGCGTTTGCGAGAACATTCGCATGATGGCGTCCGAAAGGAGCAGATCTCAAAGACAGGAATGGGTACGCTTGTCAGAACACTATTCACAATTTTTACACCATTATCGATATCTAGTCACACAACTAATACACATGCATATTGATCTCCTTCTTAACAGTTCAGAGAGGTGCGGGAGAAGCTCCTAGAAACGGAGCGCGTAGAAGCACTTCAAGAGGAAATAGCGGGATTTTTGCTCGACCAGGTCATAAATCCGAAGGGAGAATACTATTACCCGCTACCGCCCCCATGAAAACCACTTCCAATTGTCATCGTGCTCCGAAGGCACCAATTAGGCTAATGCCACTGGCTCCGAAGGCAACATGCATATGTAGGAGAAATTGTATATAGCTAGCTATACATTTGTGTATGTGTGAATTAATTAATATGGTGGTTTGTGAGACATTGATGATATATATATGCATGATTGGTTCTACTAGAAATTCTATTAATATATATATATATATATATATATATATATATATATATATATATGCATAACGTGTACAATGTGTAGTATCATAAAATACCAGCAAACGAAAAAGAATTAAAATGGAAACACAAAATTAAATGAAAAAGAAATCATAAAACTAAAAACCCCCCAAACCTTATAGTACCGGTTGGTATTACCAACCGGTACTAAAGGGCTCCAGCCCCCCGGAGCTGGCTCGTGCCACGTGGTTGCCCTTTACCACCGGTTCGTGCTGAACCGGTACTAAAGGGGGGGGCCTTTAGTGCCCACACTTTAGTGCCGATTATGGAACCGGCACTAAAGGGCCTTACGAACCGGTGCTATTGCCCGGTTCTGCACTAGTGTTCCTTCGCCTATATATACTCTTATACCCTAAAAACATCAGGGGGAGCCACGAAACCACTTTTCCACCGTCGCAACCTTCTGTACCCATGAGATCCCATCTTGGGGCCTTTTCCAGCGATCTGCCGGAGGGGGATTCAACCATGAAGGGCTTCTACATCAACACCATTACCTCTCCGATGAAGCGTGAGTAGTTTACCACAGACCTTCGGGTCCATAGTTATTAGCTAGATGGCTTCTTCTCTCTCTTTGATTCTCAATACCAAGTTCTCCCCGATGTTCTTGGAGATCTATTCGATGTAATACTCTTTTGCGGTGTGTTTGCCGAGATCCGATGAATTGTGCATTTATGATCAAGATTATCTATGTATATTATTTGGTTCTTCTCCGAATTCTTATATGCATGATTTGATATCTTTGCAAGTCTCTTCGAATTATCGGTTTAGTTTGGCCTACTAGATTGATATTTCTTGCAATGGGAGAAGTGCTTAGCTTTGGGTTCAATCTTGCGGTGTCCTTTCCCAGTGATAGTAGGGGCAAAAATGCATGTATTGTATTGTTGCCATTGAGGATAACAAGACGGGGTTTTCATCATATTGATTGAGTTAATTCCTCTACATCATGTCATCTTTCTTAATGTGTTACTCCGTTGTTTATGAACTTAATACTCTAGATGCATGCTAGATAGCAGTTGATGTGTGGAGTAATAGTAGTAGATGCAGGCAGGAGTCAGTCTACTTGACACAGTAGTGATACCTATGTTCATGATCATTGCCTTAGATGTAATCATAATTATGTGCTTTTCTATCAATTGCTTGGCAGTAATTCGTTCACTCACCGTAATACATGCTATCTCGAGAGAAGCCACTAGTAAAACCTATGGCCCCCGAGTCTCTTTTCCATATTATTGAATCTCGTTGACATCTTTCTAGTTTCCAATCTACTATTTTGCATATTTACTTTCCAATCTATAAACCAAATATACCAAAAATATTTACTTTTCCGTTTATCTATCTCTATTAGATCTCACTTTTGCGAGTGACCGTGAAGGGATTGACAACCCCTTTATGGCGTTGGTTGCAAGTTTGATTGTTTGTGAAGGTATTCGGTGACTTGTGCGTCGTCTCCTACTAGATTGATACCTTGGTTCTCAAAACTGAAGGAAATACTTATGCTACTTTGCTGCATTACCTGACGGTGTCCTGGACCAGGGGGTACTCACCACGTCGTCTCCCGATTAGTTGGATTGGGCCAAGGACCCCCATGGCCGTTTACTCATGGGCCAGTTCGGACAACCGAAATATACACAAGGAAGATTCCACAAGACTTGGTGATCAAGACGAGGACTCCTCCCCACCGGCGTATTCGGCTAGGACTCTTGTTATCCTAGGCCTCTGGTACATTATATAAACCAGGGCCAGGCTAGTCGATAGATTATGACATTACTCATCATACCTCTAGGGTTTAGACCACAACATATGATCTCGAGGTAGATCAACTCTTGTAACCCCTATACTCGTTAAAGTCAATCAAGCAGCATGTAGGGTATTATCTCATCAAGAGAGCCTGGAGCTAGGTAAAATCTCGTGTTCATGTTACCATCGATCCTAAGACACATAGCTTGGGACCCCCTACACGAGATCTGCCAGTTTTGACACCGACAATGGTGCTTTCATTGAGAGTTTCACTGTGTGATCGACAAAAGGATCAATGGCTCGACTGCAGATCAACTGCGACGTTGGCTTCTTCGTCACTGGCTCGACTGGTCACCTTGGCTTGACCGAGGACTGCGCCCTACCTCCGATCATCATGTTCGGATGAGGGCCTTCATCAAACATTGACTACGACCTCTATCAAGATCATGGAGGAATCATCCATGGAGCTCGGGGGCTCAACGTCAACATTACGCTCGGGCGACTGGGCAGTTTTTTCCGAACAACAAACTTGTATCCGCCGCCACCACCTCCTCGAGCATCGCTTTGACAATTCCTTTGGTGGGTTTGTGCGGAATTGAGTCTACAAAAACCATGGAAAATTTCGTCGAGTTCCAATGGAGGAATCTCTGGCAATCCTTGATATACCAGAGCCCTGTCAAATCTGGACGGGAATCTGGACGAGTTTAGGGCGTGGTGTCCAGCATCTAGCTCAGATGTCCTTTGGAAGATCCAACGTTGATCGGCTGCGGAATTCCTATATCTACCACCTATCAAAATTTCAGCTCGATCTGACAGTCCAAACTCCGGGAACCTTCCGATTAGTGCATCACTTTTTGGACCTGTTTTCTGCGCGAGAACGAATCCGACCCGAGTTCATCTCCTCTATGAACGAGATTTCGGACATCCTTTTTGAAGGAAATTTTTGTTTGAGGTATTGTGTTTTATTCTCAAACACATCCCACTAATATTAAAAGTGTTTTTAGAATACGATCTTCACCATCGCACCGGTGTCAAACCAGCACGACAACATTGCTCCACGGCGGCCGACCTGCGCTAGACACGTCACTGCTTTGCTGAGCCGGGCTCAACTTCTCTGGATCATCATCTCAGTGAGCCGAACAAGAGTGTGTCATCGCGAAGGATAAATTATCACCAACATCGTCGCCCCACGGATTACACGGAGCGGGAATACCGGCATCGCCGCATCTTCACTTCATCAAGCCGGCATTGACCGCGTCACAATTTATGACCTGCATCGGCATGGCCGCACTGTTGCTTCTTCAAGCCGATGTCCATCACGCCGAACTGCTTCAACACCTCGGCTAACATGGTAGCTACAACGTCTCCTTATCGACCTGCTCCGTCACCTCGACTAGACGGAGGGCTTCGCCATCTCTTCATCAACTTACTTCGGAGACTTCGGCGTCACCAGCCGACTAGCTTCATCACATTAGCTGGACGACGGGCTTCGCCACGGCGAGCCAACCTTTGCCAGCATCGCCATGCCATAGCTTCATCACCCATCAGGCAATGGGTGTGCGGATCGAGTCCCAATTTTGGGAGTAACCTTTCTTCAGACCGCTACAACAAATAAACCAGGTGCTATTAATCCTAGCAATTTTTGCTTGTTTGGGTTTATTTTTTCCAAGGAATTATTACTCTGCTTTGTTCCATCATCTATACACAGGTCTATCAAATGGTGGCCGCATTAACAACGTTGGCGTGGTGGTTTGGACAGGTTCCATACATAGTTCGACGGACACCGTATCCGGAACTCAGACCGACCTGTGAATTCGGGCTTTGCCACGCCTTTACCACATCACGCTGATGCCCTGCTTCGACATTGACCTCGACTTTAGGCCATATCTCTTTCATTATTTACTTCACTTGTATTAAATAAGTATAAGATTTTTTTAATAAACATTATTATCTTTAATTGTCATTACTTTTGGTTTGCACTATTTTATCTATACAGCCAATCGACTCAGGCTGAGCCGCGCTGTCGCCTCCGTCAACCGAATTGGGTTGTTTCCTTGGCGCGCCGACCTGCTCCATTACCGCGGCTGGGTTGGGGGCTTCATCTTTTCGGAGTGCCGAACTCTCTGCTCGGCCACCTTGGGACCAGCCTGTGGGCTGGAACCTTGTCCCGCATCAAGCTCGGACCGCGTCATCAATGCCGAACACATTAAATAGCTAAGTCGCTTTCATGCTCAGAAACTTTCAGTTTTAAATTTTGTTCGGTTCGACCAAGCATTATACTTTTTTGGAAAAAAGTTGTTTGTGAAAAAATTCCTTGTCATAACTTTGTTTGTGACACACAAATTCAAACACCTCGTTTACTTGGGGGCTTCCTTTATGAAGCCTTTCCTCTTGCATACGATTATACTTGTACGGCTTCGTTCCTTGTTCGTGTATTACGCCACAATATGCACCATATTGACTTAAGTTGTTCCACAAGCTGGGTTGCCTTGCTCCCATGCTTACCACTACGTTCTCGATTGTTCGGCTAGGGAGTAAAGGGAGCACCTCTGCGATTGTCATGGCGGGTCATCCAAGCTCGGACCTCAGACTGTGTGAAGCCGAAAGTTAGCGCACTTATTGTTTTCAATCATGGTCGGCACACAACGGAACTCATGAGTACAAATAATCTATTGCACAAGTCTCATAGTAACAATGAGGAACTGAAGAAAGGTATCGGTGGAGGTACTATTTTCTTCGAAGATGCTTCTTACACTTCGTCAGTAATATAGCATAAGTTCCCTGAGCTTGCTTTGTCTGTTACAGCCTTATGGCCAGGTTGCCTAGTTATCAGAAACACCGTCGATATTCTCGACAGGTGGAGTACATAACACTTTTTGGTCCTTGACCAAAGAGGGAGAAGCCGATAGTCGGTTAAGACGCGTTCAAAGTTCAGGTGAACAAAAATGTAATATAAGTACTTCGGTACATACAATCATTATACATAAAATTCTTTTAACCAAGTCACTTGGGGGTTCTTAAAATTTATATGAGCTATTTTATACTAAATGTGTTTTCTTCTTGGTCCTTGCAAAGGGCTAACCCACGTGAAGTCTTGAGATCGGATGCGTCGTGTTAAAGCACGACAGAAGCACAATTGCTTCCAATTTTTGGATTAACAACGAACACGTGATCTTGTTCGGATGTCCAGTTTTTACTGATGTTTTTTGGTTTTCCAAGCTTATGGCACTTTTAAACTATTTGTGTGCTTTCAGCACAAGTCTCACAGTGCAATGCCGAACACCTTTAGGGATTTGGCAAAAACATTCTCGGATATTGCTATATATGCATCGGTTTCAAATTGTGTCTTCGGTCAATAGTTGGGTTGCCCGGCTCCTGTGCTTGCCTACTACGTTCCGCTTTGTTCGGCTAGGTGTGCAAAGGGAGAACCACTGCGATTGTGCTTCCAGCTCGCATGGTTAAGGACCTCAGTGGAGAAAGCTGAACACTGACTGTCACAATAAGCGTAAAGTGGTTAGTGATCCGATGACTATTTTAAATGACGGGCCGTTCATAACATTGGCCGAAGTGTTTACGGCTTGACCTCGGCTGTCGCCAAACACTAACCGGGGGCTCATAGCTAGCTTCCCCAATTTAAAGCTCCTATGACTAAGTGAAAGTTATAAAGCCTGCATATCTGATTGCCTCGTTTCCGCTAACACAACTGCCTTCGGGCACCGAGACGTCGGCTAAGGGTTGTCTTGTTTTTGCGGAAACACCCTACGTAGTACCTACAGAGGGGTAGAAGCCGACAATGGGCCACTTTCAACTAATAAACGGTCGCAACGGAGTCAAAATAAACATATCATCGGCACTTGTATTTAATATACAAGGGCCGCCTTCCATAATCAACTTTATAAAGCCATAAATTGCATCAATTTGACTTAAGATTTTTGCCAAGCTGGGTTGCCTGGCTCCTGTGTTTACCCCTACGTTCCCGATTGTTCGGCTAGGTGGTAAAGGGAGTACCTCTGTGATTGTTACTACTAGGTCATCCGAGTAACTACCTCAGACTGGGTGAAGCCGAAAGCTAGCAATCTTAAAGGATCATATTGTCGGATATCTGGTTCCGGCAAAACCCTTACGGTTCGAGCACTTGGGGTGTGCATGAAGATTTCCCCCTATCGAATCTCTCTCCCTGCCTCGTCGCGATCCCTAGTTTAGCTAAATGAAATCACAACACAAGAGACACGAGGTTTATACTGGTTCAGGCCACCATTATGGTTTAATACCCTACTCCAGTGTGTGGTGTGGTGGATTGCCTCTCGGGTTGACGATGAACAGTACAAGGGGAAGAACAGCCTCCTGAGGCGAGGTGTTCTTGTGCTCTGTGGGTGATTCTGGTCCAAATGGATCTCTCTCCCTTCGATCCCCTCTCTATGATGGTGGCTAGTCCTATTTATAGAGGCCCTGGTCCTCTTCCCAAATATTGAGCGGGAAGGGATTCCACAACGGCGGGATTTGAAAGGGGACAGCTAGTACATGCTATCCTGACTAAAGGTGGTCTTCGCCTGCCAAAGGCTCTGGTGATGACGCCGTCTTGGGCTCCATGATGACTTCCATCTTGCCGTCCTGCTAGTCTTGGTCTCGTTGCACCGATATGGAAACCTTTTCCTGATGCCTAGGTACTCTGCGCCCGCGCTTGCCCCCTTAGCACCAAAGGGGAAACTAGTACACTGCGCGCGCTGGCGCCCGCCTGGCCTTGGTCGTCATGGCTTGCGTCATGGGAACCTCGCAAGGTACCCCGTGCCTTGATCTCTCCACCTCCCTCGCGAGCCTGCCTGGTGAGGCCGCTTCGGAGGAGGCCGTGCGTCGTCAGCCCCGCGAGGCTTTGCCCCTCGCGAGGGTCTTGAGTGCTTGGTTGATGAAGACATGCCTTTTACTGGGCTGCTGGTGGAGCCACGCAGCGGGTCGCAGGCAGGCAGGGCTGGATACCCCCATATCCAGAACACCGACAGTAGCCCCTAGGCCCAAGGCGCGCTCGGACTTGGCTTAGCGGCAAAGCCAAGGGGCAAGTGCGGAGCGCCATGGGCCCTCAAGCCTGCGGCCTTGGTTGACGCGTGGCAACTGATTGGATGCGGGCGTCTCCGCTTCCCCATGTCATCTCAATATCCGCCTGGCTAGGCGACCCTGACGCCTTATGCAGTTATTTCCTCCTCGCAAGCAGCGTGCTCCCCATCCTTCCTTCTTCCTGGGCTCTGCCTCCACTCCCAATCTGACTTGCGTTCTCCTCCCTCCATTGCCATGGCGCCGACTAGCACGAATAAGGGGAAGAAGCCTCTGCTCTCTGCTAACCCATCTCCGATAACTGAACCCGTCGTTGGCCGGTCGCTGGTGCTCAACTTGGAGGCCGTGGAGAAGGTCTGTCCTGTGCTTGCCTCCAGCTTCAACGAGTGGAGGAAGACGGTGGCTTGGCCTGCGTCCCATGCCTCCATTGATAGGTCAGTTACCGAGGTTCGGTTCTTTGTCGACGCCTTGTGGGCTAGCCTGGTTCCCCCTTTCTCTGCCTTCTTGAATGCAGTGCTTTCCCATTATCAGATCCACATGTTGCATCTTGATCCCCAATCCGTCGCCCTTCTCCCTGTTTTCACCTTTGTCTGTGAGGCCATGATGGGCATTTCTCCTTCCGTCGCCTTCTTGCGCCATTTCTTTTCGCTGCATCTGACTGATCCCTCGCAATGCTCGGCGTGCGTGAGCTTCCTTGCCGCGGCGGAGACTGCCGCTTCGGGGATTGATTTTGCTCTCCCGCCGTCTGTGAGCGGGTTCCGGACACGCTGGGTGGACGTGGATGTTAAGGTGCGCACCCCTCTGCTCTCGCTTCCGTCATTGCCCGCTGTCCCCAACTCCGGTTGGGGCCATGAGAAACTCGAGAGCCCTCGTCTCTCCTTTGTCTGGTTCCGATTGAAGAGGCTGAGATACCTTGGTGTGACTGCGCCTCAGGTGGTGAAGGAGTTCCTCCAGCGTCACGTTGCTCCTCTCCAGCGCCATTCCCGGCTGATGTGGTCCCTGACTGGTGACCGAGATCGCATGAGTCTTTAGGAGTCGGGGCTCCCGCCCGAAGCACTGAGGAAGGTGCTCGAGGTCTTGACCGGCGACCCCTCACTGGGCGACTTGTCGCACGGGGGCGGCCTCTTGTATCTCTGCTCGAACAAGGCCGAGTTTGGGAGGCAGATGCCTTCCTTCGATGAATGGGGGATGCGTCTAGTCGGCCTTGTGGGATCCCGCGAGAATCCCGTCGTCGTGGCTCCCCTCCTTGCCGCCGGCACCGAGTTTGCCCCGAGAGTGGGTGCGGGAAGGCAAGCATCGCTCGAGGTCGGAGGCACAGGTGTCCTGGTGCCGGTGCCGCTTGGGGTTCCCGAGGCGTCATCCTCTGGGACTCGTGAGGCTCGCCCTGAGGCAGTTATTGGGGAGATGCAGCTTGCGGCTCCGGAGGCCATCGCACCTGAGGCCTTGGCGGACTAACATGAGGCGGGGCCTGGATGCTCTTCCCAGCTTTGCGCTCCTGAGGTGGACCGCCTGGGTGTCCCTCCCGCCATGCGCCGTGCTAACCCCCATGTCGAGCGCCTAGGCCGGTTCCGTGTGGACTTCGCCGAACTCTGCAAGAGGAAAGAGTCCTCGAGCTGCAATGGTTGCACCTTCCGGCCGCTGAAGCACAGAAAGTACTTTTCCATTAACGAGTAAGTACCTTAACCTTGTAATTCCTCGATTGCTGCTTTCTCTCCTGACTACGGCTCTTCAGGGCCCCTCTTGCTGATCCTGTGAGATCTCTCGAGGAGCAGCCTCTTCAGGCCTCATCTTCATCGCTGGCCTTAAGCGCCCCGAGCCTGCACACTGCCCCTGACGCGGGGCTCGGAGGAGCAAGCCTGCCTGCAAGGTGCCTTGAGCCTGTGCCCTTGCCGCCTTTCCTTCACGACCTCGCCTGGAGTGAGGCAAGCCTACCCAGGGCTCCTCCTCTGGTCATGGATGGACAATGGTGGGCGTCAATCCTAGGATCCTCTTCAGGCGGCGAGTCTACGCCAGCCCCGGCCCCTCACGGGGCCCGGCCAGCAGTCGTGGGGGTGTCGGTGTCAAAACCGGCGGATCTCAGGTAGAGGGTCCCGAACTGTGCGTCTAATGCTAATGGTAACAGGAGGCGGGGGGAACGCTGTTTACCTAGGTTCGGGCCCTCTTGATGGAGGTAATACCCTACTTCCTGCTTGATTGATCTTGATGATATGAGTATTACAAGAGTTGATCTACCATGAGATCGTAGAGGCTAAACCCTAGAAGCTAACCTATGATTATGATTGTTCTTGTCCTACGGACTAAACCCTCCGGTTTATATAGACACCAGAGGGGGCTAGGGTTACACAGAGTCGGTTACAAAGAAGGAGATCTATACATCCGAATCGCCAAGCTTGCCTTCCACGCAAAGGAGAGTCCCATCCAGACACAAGACGAAGTCTTCAATCTTTTATCTTCATAGCCAACAGTCCGGCATAAGCATATAGTCCGGCTATCTGAGGACCCCCTAATCCAGGACTCCCTCAGTAGCCCCTGAACCAGGCTTCAATGACGATGAGCCCTGTGCACAGATTGTCTTCGGCATTGCAAGGCGGGTTCCTTCTCCGAATACTCCATAGAGTATCTTAAATACGAGGATCGTGCCCGGCTCTGCAAAATAATTTCCACCAACCACCGTAGAGAGCACAATGTTCCAAAAATCTAATCTGCTGACAACATTTCATAGCGTGACATTATGCTGCGGCCCAATCATTATACAAACCGTTTTTCCCAGCCTGCTACTGCATGTACAGCGAGGCGGTTTTATTGGCACGTCTTGTCGAAGCAGAGATCATGTTCTCCTTATTACATGATTCTCATCAATACGGGCGTGGGTAACCCAACCACGCCATCAATACGACGGTTGGGGAATAAGCGAGTTTATAGGGCAAGTGGGGAGGCGCACAGTTTCAACCGCCTTTATAAAGATATAAGGATTCCCCTTTTTTCACCCACGCCCTCTTCCCTTGCTCATCCATTCTCGCACGCTCGAGCTGTAGCGCCCAAGCCCTCACTTTCTCCACAAAGTCATTCAAGCATGTCCGGAGTAGGAGGCAAGTGGATGGCCTCTTGTGTCACGGAGGAGGACATAACGAAGCTACGGGAGGCCAAATACCTGGCCGCAAACATTGCGCACAGGCTTCCGGCCGAGTGGCAGATCATCCCCACTCTGAAACCTCGGGAAAGAGTAGTGTTCCTCTCTCATTTCGTCCGCAGACTGGGATTTCCCCTACACCCATTCGTCCGCGGGCTTATGTTTTACTACGGGCTTGATTCTCATGATCTGGCCCCCAACTTCATCCTCAACATCTCGGCGTTCATCATCATGTGTGAGGCTTTCCTCCGTATCTCGCCCCACTTCGGCCTATGGCTGAAGACCTTCAACGTGAAGCCAAAGGTGGTGGTCGGCCAACAAGCGGAGTGCGGGGGCGCCATGGTGGGCAAGATGCCCAACGTCGCTTGGCCCGAGGGCTCCTTTGTGGAGACCATAAAGGGGTGGCAATCGGAGTGGTTCTACATCACCGAGCCGCGCAACGCCAACTGCTTGGCGGCCCCCGAATTTCGATCCGGCGCCCCCATGCGGCTCACCTCCTGGAAAGAGAAGGGCTTAGCCTAGGGGTCTGTGGCAGAGCTGTCCGGACTGCAGAACTATGTCTAGAATATGATAAGCAAGAAGATCAAGCTCGTCAACATAGTACAAGTCATGCTCTTACACCGGATCCTTCTGTGCCAACGACGGGTTTGCAATAGTGGGAGTTCGACCCGGCCGAACACCAGACACTACGAGAACTCTTCGGCACGATGCACGAAGACGTCTAGAAATTGTTGTTCAAGACCAACGAGGTAGCACCACCCATAACCGAAGATCACGGACTCAGTGTCAAGCACCCCGCCAATCCGGTATGTTTATGTGTTTTGCAGGACGCACTTTTCATCAGCACATCTAGAGGAGGATCCTAAGCCTTTTACGCTGTTTCTGCAGGATTGGGTAGTAGTAGCGGAGAGGATCGACTGCGCGGCTCTATTACCAGAAGATTCGAAATCGGAGCTTCTAACAAGGATGTTGTTTCCGGCGCCCTATGAGGTGCCGGAGAAGAAGGCCAAGAAGATGGCCGTGGGGACCAGGAAAGGTCTCCGGCGCAAGGTTGTATCGGACTCGTTGTCTGAGCACACCGAGATGCACTCCTCCCACGAAGAGGAGGAGGAGGAGGAAGAAATCCCCCCTCCCCCCACCGGGAGGAGAAGAAGAGAAAAGCCGCCCCACAGGGGGAGGCCAAGATGCCGAAGAAGGGAAAGACATCCCCTCCGGACCACTCCACCACGGCCGCCTACAACAACGAGGAGTGGTTGCCCAGGGACAAGCCCCTGGCGAAGTTGTAAGTATCCATACTTCATAGTACTTTCAGTGTGTTTGGCTTCATTGCTTCTTATAATGCCGAACACGCATATGCAGTCCGGCCGAGTCCCACATCGAGGTATCCTCTTCAGATGTGTCTTTGAGTCAATCAGAGATGAATAGCTATTCACTCCCGACGGACACCTCCCCCTGGCCCGCGGATGACACCGAGGTGTTGTCCCAGAGGTTACTGGAACGGGGGGGGGGGGGCTGATGGTTCTGGAGATACCCCAAGGCGAAATCCCAGATGCCGGGCACATGGGGGGAAAGACCCATATGGATTCTGCTGACGGGGGCCGTAGCAAGTCTGGCCCCCAGCCGGGTACTGCGCTAGAACCTCCAATGGTTCCGGATTCAGGTAGGCAGCCCTTCACTAAGGAGGGCGAGCCGCCTGTGCCGATGACCTCTGTCCACCCAGAGGCATCGGACAATTTGCTGGAAGTGCTTCACGACGCTTTCATTGACGAAGAGCACCATACTCTTATGAGTACGGTGATTGAGAAGGTTCGGTCCGCCAAAAGCGGATTGACCGAAGCATGCGCCAGCCTCCTAACAGGCTTTGAGGTAAGTAACAAAAGTGTAAGAAAATATCGCATTATAGATAGTAGCCCCTGATAGTCTGTTTGGTGTTCGGAAAGAAAAGCCAAATAGAGGGTCAACTGGTATCCGCAGGAGTCTAACCGAAAATGTCTATGTGAATAAGCAGGCATCGCTGCTGGCTGCTGCCGCCCGCACTGCGGAGGTCGCCGGACTGAAGCGGGACCTGGGGCGGGCCTAGGAAGAGCTTGGCCTCGTAAAGAGGCAGCTCGATGAGAACAAAGGTAAGTAATACCACGTTCGTGTGTCATATAAGCGAATAATCGTTTATGCTAACAGAAGCATCATGAATTTTAATAGGGGCCACGACTGAATTGGTGGCTCTTAAGAAAGTGTTGTCCAAGGCCGAAGACAAGGCGGCCAAGGAGGGCATCGAGCGTGAGAAACATGAGGCTCAGGTTAATGAGGTCCAGCAAGAGCTCCAGGACTTCGTCAAAAAATTCGAGTCCTTGGAGCGTGACTCCAAGACGTAAGAGTCCGAGCTTGCGAAGGCCCTCCAGAGTGCACGAGACGCCAACGCCGAAGCCCAAATGGCACTCCAAGAGATTCAGGCGGCCAAGAAGATAGCGACGGGTAAGGCATTCATTATACAAAGCAAGCATGTAAAGGATACTTTCCTTTTACTTACCTGAATTCGGAACTCTCCAGGGGCGTTCACAGATCTGCCACCTAGCATATCGGATGCCGCGGAGTTCTACCGTGCCGAGGAAGGGAGATCGACGGAGAAGTTGTTCTGGTCTCAATATACTGGGACCAAACATCCGGTGCCCTTGAGTGACCAGCTGAAGCAATTGGTCGAACTGCACAAGGTGGCCGAACTGGCCGTGAAGGACCTCATAGTCCGGCTGTGGCCTGGCAAGCCCCTTCCCAACAGCTACTTCGGCCTTGTAAAGCGGATGGTAAATGCCTGTCCGCGGCTTGAAGTCATTAAGCGGTCCGTCTACATTGAAGGTGCCCGCCGGGCCTTCGCCCGCGTGAAAGTGCACTGGGCGAAGATGGATGCCGAGAAGCTGGTAACGGAGGGACCACCGGAGGGCAAGGCGTGCCGTCACCCGAGAAGTAATATGACGGTGTTATGAAAGGCGCCCGCCTTGTGGTGGAGGAATGTGCCAAGGATGTAATATTTGAATGAATATACTCATGTCATCCTATAATACGAAAACGAGTTCGTGTGCTCTATATAACGCTTGTTGATTTAAAATATTACCTTCTATGCGTCCATTCATAAAAATTTGAAAGTTGGCCAGTTGACGACTTCTGCCCCCATGAACTAGTACTGGGGTGTTCGGGATAAACCTAAACACTCTTTATCCAAATTTTTGGTCCTTTAAGGAGGTGTTTAGCACAGCGAACAAGGCAATCAGACTATATAGCTTTATCACTCTCACTTAGCCATAGAGGTCTACAATTTTAAACTTTGGCGAAGCCCCTAGTATTCGGAAGGCCGAACTTGGGGCGCTATACATGCCTTAAATCGGACAAGGCCGATTCCTCCCCCGAAGCAGAAAAAATCTTTAAGGATTTGAGACCTCTCAAACAGCGACCAGCTGTCGCCACAACATGACAGTCAGTTTTCAGCTTTCTATACTGAGGTGCTCATCTTGAAGAATCGGGACACAATCGCAGTAGTTCTCCCTGCGCTACCTTAGCCGATATAACGGAACGTAAGACACCAAAACATGGGAGACGGGCAAACCCAACTATTGACCCAAGACAAGATTCGGAGCTGATGCATATAATGCTATAAGTTCGGGGTGCCGACTGTCGAAAGTGTACGGACTTTTCTTGCCGTGTTATGGGGTACATTGAAGCCCATGGTGAACTGAACGTACCAAAGTGTGCGGGTGCAATTTGTATTAAATAAGCAGTCAAGGAAAAAGATAAAGAAAATATAATAATAAGCTGACGCTGTATATTTTTCATTGTTATTTAAGTAATACGTCAAAGCGTATGTGTACAAGTAATGCGATAAGCAAAAATAGGATGATTTGACATGTCCTAACCAAGGGCAGGCTGCGTGTGGATATGTAAAACAAGTATAACGATTGTTATCGGAGACCACCTGGGTATTTCTTTGTACGTCAAAGCCTCTTGCCTCCTTGGTTTTTCCTTCCCGAGATGAGTCCGGTAATTAGCCTCTCTGAAAGGGCTTCCCGAAAGTAGGGTCCTGAAAGAAAGAAAATGATTAAGGTATACGGGTCCTGGGGCGGTTGAGCCGCATTGTGGACCACGTCGTAGCCGTGCCTCCGCCTATGCCCATGGTATTTTGAGTGCGTAATTATGTACGCACGACGGATATTTTGCCACTTGACTGGGACTAGGACAGAGGCCGAATTGCTAGTCGAGCTCTGGACGTGCCGGACAATCCTGTTGCAGAGTACTCCAGACTCGCTTGACGGTGTCCGGGGGCTTTATCGTCGAGTTGGCAGTCTGCCTAAGAAGATTGCTTTGTACTTCTGCTGCGAGAGCCGTAGTGTGATCCTCCGTACGGAGCGAGCGTTCTGTGTTTCCATTGACTGTTATAACCCTGCGAGGTCTTGGTATCTTGAGCTTGAGGTATGCATAGTGTGGTACCGCATTGAATCGAGAAAATGCAGTTCGTCCTAGTAGTGCATGATAGCCACTACGGAAGGGGACGATATTGAAGATTAACTCCTCGCGTCGGAAGTTGTCCGGAGATCCGAAGACTGCTTCCAGTGTTATTGAGCCCGTACAACAGGCCTCTACACCTGGAATCACGCCTTTGAAGGTGGTTTTGGTGGGTTTGATTCTTGAGGGATCGATGCCCATTTTGCACACTGTATCCTGATAAAGCAGGTTCAAGCTACTGCCACCGTCCATAAGGACTCGCGTGAGGTGGAATCCATCAATGATGGGGTCAAGGACCAATGCGGTTGAACCGCCATGACGGATACTGGTAGGATGGTCCCTGCGATCGAAAGTGATCGGACAAGACGACCATGGGTTGAACTTTGGGGCGACTGGCTCCATCGCATAGACGTCCCTCAGTGCACGCTTCCATTCCCGCTTGGGAATGTGGGTGGCGTATATCATGTTTACCGTTTTCACCTGGGGAGGAAATTTCTTCTGTCCTCCTGTGTTCGGCGGCCGGTGCTCCTCGTCATCATCTCTATGTAGCCCCTTTTCCTTATTTTCGGCATTCAACTTGCCAGCCTATTTGAACACCCATCATTCTCTGTTGGTGTGGTTGGCTGGTTTATCAGGGGTGCCGTGAATTTGACACGAGCGATCGAGTATGCGGTCCAGACTGGACAAACCCGGATTGTTTCTTTTAAATGGCTTTTTCCGCTGACCGGACTTAGAGCCACTGAATCCGGCATTGACTGCCGTGTCATCGGTGTTGTCGCCGTTGTTCCGACACTTATGTATGTTGCGTTGTGGCTTGCCGCTGCTATGTCGGGCATCTGAAGTGCCAGGATTTCTTAGCGTGATGTTACTACGAGCTAGCCAGCTGTCCTCGCCCGCACAAAAGCGGGTCATGAGTGTAGTGAGGGCTGCCATGGACTTCGGCTTCTCTTAGCCGAGGTGTCGAGTGATCCACTCGTCGCGGATGTTATGCTTAAAGGCCGCTTGGGCTTCGACATCCGGATAGTCGACGATTTGGTTCTTTTTAGTTAGGAACCGAGTCCAGAATTTCCTAGCTGACTCTCCGGGCTGTTGGGTTATGTGACTTAAGTCATCAGCGTCCGGTGGTCGCACACAAGTGCCCTGGAAGTTGTCAAGGAATGCGTCCTCCAGGTTCTCCCAGCCGCCAATCGAGTTTGTCGGCAGGCTATTCAGCCAATGCCGAGCCGGTCCTTTGAGCTTAAGTGGGAGGTACTTGATGGCATGTAGATCATTGCCGCGGGCCATGTGAATGTGGATAAGGAAATCTTCAATCCATACCGCGGGGTCTGTTGTACCATCATATGATTCAATGTTTACGGGTTTAAACCCTTCTGGGAATTCATGATCCATTACTTCATCAGTGAAGCATAGGGGGTGTGCGGCGCCTCTATGCCGGGCTATATCACAACGCAGTTCGAATGAGTCTGGTCTGTTGTATTAGTCCAGGCCGGATTTGTTTTTAGTGTATCCGGCATGACGGTCATCCTCACGTGTTGTGGCGTGCCCCCGTGATCCGTAGATCGATCTTGACTGTACTGCTTTGTTTTCCAATACGTCTCGCAGGTCCTGCGTGTAGCCCCGGGCCTTAGTATTTTTGTTTGATTGGCGACGGGGTGCGGGCGGTTGTTCAGGCTGATACGCCACTTTGTCTCGGCCACGAGGTGGCCGGTCAGCCTCGTCTTGCGCTGGTAGTGTAGGCTCTAGCGCCTCCTCCTCTAATTGAGGTAGCAACCTGCGCTTCGGGTAACTTTTGGTTGGGTGCTCGAGTCTGTATTCCTTGGCTTCCAGGACCTCAGTCCATCTATCTGTTAGCAGATCTTGATCAGCTTGAAGCTGCTGCTGTTTTTTCCTCAGGCTTTTTGCAGTGGCTATAAGCCGGCGCTTGAAGCGCTCCTGCTCGACGGGATCCTCCGGCACGACAAATTCTTTGTCGCCGAGGCTCACCTCGTCATCGGAGAGAGGCATATAATTGTCGTCCTCCAAGTCTCCATCCGTTGCCTGTTCATCCGGGCTAGCTTGCCCATCCTCCCATCCGGCTTGCTCAGTGCTTGGCTGGGCGGTGTTGTTTTCATCTTCGGCATCATCGTCTCTTGTGTCGGTATCACAACTTTTTCTATGGCGGGGGTTAGAGCGGCGCCGATGACGCCGATGCTTAGATTGCTTCTCGAGGGGATTATCATCCGTTGCCTTATCACCATTGCTTTCTTTAGGTGTATCCACCATATATATATATATATATATATATATATATATATATATATATATATATATCATATGATGAGGTGCCTATCCAGCGCCCTGTGGGTGGTGGTTCCTGTTCTTCTCCGGCATCGTCGTCCATACCGTTGATGTCTTCGGAGTCGAAGCCGAGCATGTCGGTTAAGTCATCGACAACGGCTACTAAATGGGTGGTGGGTGGGGAACGAATTTCTTCGTCGTCCGCTTCCCACTCAAGCCGGACATAGTTCGGCCAAGACTCTCCTGATAGATAGAGAGACCTCAATGAATTTAGCACGTTGCCCAGGGGTGAGTGCTGAAATATATCTGCGGAGGTAAACTCCATGATCGGTGCCCAATCAGATTCGATAGGCACAGACGTGCGCGATTCGGAACCTATGACCGGAGACGAGTCTGAGGGTCCGATGACACAGTTCTCTTTGGAGGTGAAGTCTGTGTTCGGCCCCAGCGCCGATGAATGTGCGGGCTCGCGACGGGGTCCATCCACCCGTCCTTGGATGGCGTGATCTGCTCCGGATCGAAGGCCGAGGCAGCCGTAGGTGCGATATCCCGAACACCGTCTGATAGCAGATCTAAGTCATGCCTGTCGTGACCATTCGGCGCTCCTGACGTGGGCTCGAATCCATCGAAGATCAAGTCTCCGCGGATGTCGGCTGTGTAGTTCAAGTTTCCAAACCTGACCTGATGTCCAGGGGCGTAGCTGTCGATCTGCTCCAGATGGCCAAGTGAGTTGGCCCGTAGTAT
Organism: Triticum aestivum; assembly: GCF_018294505.1. Classification (NCBI taxonomy): domain Eukaryota; kingdom Viridiplantae; phylum Streptophyta; class Magnoliopsida; order Poales; family Poaceae; genus Triticum; species Triticum aestivum. Next base: position 701,762,041 of record NC_057810.1, on the reverse strand, counting down.
GAAGCCGCCCAATACAAAGATCTGTCCGGGGAGGAAAACCTCACCCTGGACAACATCGTTGCTGATGATTGAAGGAGCCATCAAGCCTTATTGTGACGACATAGTGGAACTCTCAATGAAAGCACCAATGTCGGTGTCAAAATTGGCGGATGTCGGGTAGGGGGTCCCGAACTATGCGTCTAAGGCTAATGGTAACAGGGGGCAGGGGACATGATGTTTACCCAGGTTCGGGCCCTCTCGATGGAGGTAATACCCTACTTCCTGCTTGATTGATCATGATGATATGAGTATTACAAGAGTTGATCTACCACGAGATCGTAGAGGCTAAACCCTAGAAGCTAGCCTATGATTATGATTGTTCTTGTCCTACGGACTAAACCCTCCGGTTTATATAGACACCAGAGGGGGCTAGGGTTACACAGAGTCGGTTACAGAGTAGGTGATCTATACATCCGAATCGCCAAGCTTGCCTTCCATGCAAAGGAGAGTCCTATCCGGACACGGGACGAAGTCTTCAATCTTGTATCTTCATAGTCCAATAGTCCGGCATAAGCATATAGTCCGGCTGTCCGAGGACCCCCTAATCCAGGACTCCCTCAGGCGGCTAGTCAAGGAGCGCTATAAGATGAAGGTGTCCATCAACCTCGCGCGCCACCAGCGCGATCTTGACAATGCGTAAGCCGAAGCGTCCCTTGCAGCCTCGCGAGAAGCCTTCTCATGAGCTTTGGAGGAGGCTCAGGAGGCTCAACGCCGTCGCGAGCTCGTGGAGAAACGCGCGTGGGAGCTCCAAGCCCGGAGCGTTTCTCTGGAGCAGCAAGTGGAGCTGCACCAGGCAGCCCTCGCGTCACTGAGGGGGACGCCTGTCGAGGAAGAGCAGCTCAGAAAGCGTGAGGAAGCATTGACGCTGGAGGCCGCCGAGCGTAGTATTGATCTTGAGCGGTTGGCGACGAGGGATCGCCAGGTTGACCAAGCGGAAGACGACGTCAGCGCGCGTGAAGCTCGGATCCATGAAGAGGTCGATCGCCGCGTGACCGAGGCTCGCACAAATCTTGCAAGTGGCTACGACCTGAAGCTGAAGCTGGTTGAAGCCGAAGCCGTGGGCAGGACTGCCGCCCTTAGTTCCAGGCTCGCTGAAGCTGAACGGCGCGCGGATGTCGCCTCACCTGCACTGACCTCGGCGCAGGCCGAGCTGACCTCTGCCCGTGCCGACCTGCTTCCTCTTCGACAGCGGGTTGACGATGCCGAGTCCATCGCGCGGCAAAATAGGGAAGAAATGCTCCAGAAACAAACACTGAAGCATATGCATGCCCCTATGCTCCAAGACCTCAGGGTCAGGGCCAATGTGGCTTTGTGCAACATCTGCAACGAGAACGCCTAGCATCCCCAAGTGACCACTACGCCAGCCATCTCTGCTTCTTTACTGACATGGTGACGCGCTTGGAGAACTGCTCCGTGAGGGCTCACCAGATTGTGGAGGAGAGGAGCCGCAACCTGCTCGGGCGCGCATTTTCTCGCCTCTTCAGCCATCTTCGGAACACCAATCCCGCCTTTGACTTCGACGCCGCCATCGCTCTGGTTCCTGAGGCCATCCGGGGCGACCTGGTGTGGTTGGTGGAGGACAACGTTGATGCGCTTGTTAGGGCCTTCGCGTCTGACGACGACGGGGTGGTAGTCGCGGTGGATGGAGGTGACGTGGTCGATGGTGGTGACGGTGGCGCTAGTGGTGGTGATGTCAGTGACGGTGACAGCGGCGCCAGCGATGCGTGTGAAGGTGACCAGGAGGACGCGGTGAGCGACATGTCTGACTGACCCGTGTTTGTTTGTTGTTTATCCTGCACACAAAAGCTCAGGCGTGGCCCGAAAGGTTGTAAGAGCATTTTGGGAGGGGAAGCCCCTCATGTAAAAAGATTACCGACAGTATGCTTTTAAGAATGATGCCAATCGTGCACCTTCATGATCCTTCATGCCCTGCGGCGAGCATGTTGTTGTGGTTTACCTCTAGCCAGGCCAAGTCCTGAATTGGCTCACGAGGTCGTGAGCCCCTGGGGGTCTCCTGAGGGACCTATCGGCCCGTTCGTGAAAGCCTCGCGAGAGCGAGCGCCAGCCGAGGCACGGCCTATGCGTAGTGTGCACGTGCTTCACCCAGCCCCACCCATGAAGGGCTCGCGAGGGGGGGGGGGCAGCTGATAGGAACTCTAGATTAAGGTGGGAACCAGAACGCAAGAAACGCAGGAACGCGAAAAGTCACCCTCCCCGCACATAAGCGAAAATTCAACTCCAACTTAAATCTGAAACAAAGGAAGCACATCCACAGAAAGGGGAACCAAAAGCAAATGGCGACGTCTGGCACCTAGTCTAGTCTTCGACGTCTTCTCACCAGCGCAGAGCTAAGTGCTGCCACTAGGCATGGGTGGGAGCCCCTGAGGCCCAAGGGCGGCCTCCGGAGACTCCGGGGCGTGTACAACCCCACTCATTATTACGTGAGAGTGTCATGGGCGGCGAGCTTCACATGCACTGGGCCTTCTTCTCAGGTACTGTGCCTTGCTTCATATCGCCAAACGAGGGCCCCGCCTTGCGCCACCCTAGACCTCTATTGACGGCGACCGGAAACCAGGACGACGCCAACAGGGGCAAGGGGACGCTAGCAGTGCCCTCAGCGACCACGGGTCCTCTGCCGGGGGTAGGCCTTGCAGCACCTCCCCAACAAAGGGCCTACCTCCGGGGGACGTCTTGCTCTATGCACCGTGGGGAGGGGCCTGGCTCCCTGTCCCTCTCCTGCAGCCCCCATTGCGCCCCTCCTGACGAAAGGGAGGCCACTGAGCTGGGGCAGTCGTCTGCTGTTGTGACCTGAACCCCCTAAGAACCATGGTTAGCGTAAGCCTGCTCTTGAGGGATTAGTGGTACCCGGTAACTGCCGCTGCCGGAGCGGTTGGTGAGGCTTCCTTGAAGTTCCTGAAAAGGATCGGCTTCTAGCGTCTCTTCCTCCCAGCCTGGTCCGAGGAACGAGCCAGGGTTGTCTTCTGGTGCATATTCTTGAACCATCATGCGGGGCATGTAAGCCTCCGAAGCCGCCGCCTCGAAGTCCTTGCCATAGTGCCCCACGCTCCACGTCGCCTGGCCTTGTGTGCCGTCTTGAGGATGGTAGAGCGGCGGATGCCCGCCTAGGATGTAGGCCACGCTCATGCCGTGATGCATCGGAGGTGGTGGTGGCGCGATCTGGTGCCTGGCGCCGGTGGTCGAACTAGCCCCGACGAAACCCTCCGGCACGCTTGGGGGAATGCGGGCACAGAGAGGCCCGCCGTGCAACCCAGCCGGGGCCCGAGGTGGAAGCTGGAAGCAGAAGGGCGCCGACCCCAAGGCCACGGCGTCCAGGAGCTCGGTGACATGCTCCATCAACGCATCCTGACCACTCTCCATTAGCCTGGAAAGTAGCAGCTCCTGTGCCACCGTGAGTGCGGCTCTCGTGTTTGCCTATTCCTACCTGGAGTGTGATGCCGTGTCCGCGGCGTGGTTTGCGGCCCTTGCAGCTGCTCACACCTGCCACGGAGTAAGGGCGGGCGGCGTGTGACCGCGTCGCCCTCGCCCCGTGGCGCTCTGCGGTGTGCGAGCCACCTGGAGTGAGTGGTTGAGATCTTCTTGAGAAGGTGGCGTGGCTCGGGCTGGCCAGGCCGCCCGGTGGTCGGTGTTGGTCATCGGATCACCGGACATGGCTGCGATGAAGCGACGGGACGCGGATCGATGGAAGGAAGAACTCCGGTGCACCCCTACCTGGCGCGCCAAATGTCGGATATCGGGTTCGGGCAAAACCCTTAAGGTTCGAACACTGGGGTGCGCACAAAGATTTCCCCCTATCGAATATCTCACTCTCTCTGCCTCGTCACGATCCCTAGGCTTAGCTAAACAAAATCACATCACAAGAGACACAAGGTTTATACTGGTTCATGCCACCATTGTGATGTAATACCCTACTCCAGTGTGTGGTGTGGTGGATTGCCTTTCGGGCTGATGATGAACAGTACAAGAGGAAGAACAACCTCCTAAGGCGAGGTGTTCTTGTGCTCTGTGGGTGGTTCTGGTCCGAATGGATCTCTCTCCCTTCGACCCCCTCTCTATGGTGGTGTCTAGTCCTATTTATGGAGGCCCTGGTCCTCTTCCCAAATATTGAGCGGGAAGGGATTCCACAACGGTGGGATTTGAAAGGGGACAACCAGTACAGGCTATCCTGACTAAAGGTGGTCTTCGCCTGCCAAAGGCTCTAGTGAGGACGCCGTCTTGGGTTCCACGATGACCTCCGTCTTGCCGTCCTGCTAGTCTTGGTCTCGTTGCACTGATATGGAAACCTTTGCCTGATGCCTTGGTACTCTGCGCCTGCGCTTGCCCCATTAGCACCAAAGGGGAAACTAGTGCACTGCACCCGCTGGCGCCCGCCTGGCCTTGGTCGTCATGGCTTGCGTCATGGGAACCTCGCAACGTACCCCGTGCCTTGATCTCTCCACCTCCCTCGTGAGCCTGCCTGGTGAGGCCGCTCCTGAGGAGGCAGTGCGTCGTCCGCTCCACGAGGCTTGGCCCCTCGCGAGGGTCTTGAGTGCTTGGTTGATGAAGACAGGCCTTACTGGGCCACTGGTGGAGCCACGCAGTGGGCTGCAGGTAGGCAGGGCTGGATACCCCCATATCCAGAACGCCGACACACATTGGTCGGCAACAACGGAAGTGAAAATTTTGGTTCATTAATAACATAGAGTTCAGGAACTTTCCCCGAACTAAATCCTCAATATTTTCCTCCCACATTGACCCGAGGTGAGGTTTCATGATCATGATAAGCATGATGACCCAAAGAAAGGAACCGATAGCGGGACTATTTTCCTTGGAAGATGTTTCTTACATTACGTAATATAACATATCTCTGCGTGTACCTTTGTTTATAAAACCATATGGCTGGATTGCCTTGTTTTCCATAAATCTTTGCCCTTATAACGGCTTTATAAAGTAGGAAAACACTCCTCGGCTACTGGCCGAAGAGGTTGAAGCCGATGGTCGGTCAACAAAGTTTTGTACATAATTTGTGATTTTACTATGGATATCGATCCTTAATTCGGCCACCCGTGCCTACATTAAGGCTCGGGGTCTACTGGGCTTCGGGCTCATTATTTAAAAATATAAAGGTGCACATCGATCTCCTGATCTGGTATTGCCACCCGACCAGTGTCTCGGGGGCTACTGCTTTGCCTGATATAGGTACCATATGGACCTATCCGGCATCAAGCTAATATATTACGACAACTTCTCAAGACCCTCTCTCAAGGGCCCATTCACCGATCACTATTATCTCTAATATATTACACTGCGTTTCTATTCCTATGTATGCTGCCGAGCTAGGAGTTGATCCTCAGGCCGATTTCGCGCATCGACCTGAGTCTCAGGGGTTACTAGGATCAGCGGTTTCATGTTTTCCTCTAAAGTGCATCTCGGAATTTTAGGCCGACACACACACCTTGAGGGCTACTGGCTACATATCTCGTCAGTATGTAAATTGCATCAATCAGAAATAAAATACGCAAACAATCAGCCCGCAGTCTGGGTGGTGCACCACCTCGGAAGTAGTCCGGCATAAAGTTCGGGCGCCAGTGGCTGGCTCCATAGAGCGCATTTCTAGCATTAAGCTCGACTAATCTCCTTCAACTTTTTTGAACCAAAATGATCTATGACATCTCGGATATAGTCTGACATTGGAGCTTGGACACAGTCCGGCGTTGGAGCTCAGATACATTCCGGCGTTGGAGCTCGGAAGCAGTCCGACATTGGTGCTTGGCTGCAGAAGATACCTCGAATGCAATACGGCGGTGGAGCTCAGATGCAAGAGGACACTACCGCCCAGGAATAACTTCAAACCCGAGGTGTGGCATTAAAATAACAAGGCATTGATAAAGGCCGGAAACTTAAATGGGCTCCTCGAATGCCCGACGTCTAAACTCTTCGGATTTACTTCGGCGATCCTCAAGATCGAAGATGAGAAGATTTGTCGAACCACTTTTCAAGACCGACGGCAGAATATGAAGAACAATTCGAAAGAATCAAGGAGCATCCCAAAACTTGAAGACCAGTTCAGGGGGCTACTGACGGTGTCCTACACTAGGGGTACTCACCACCTCGTCTCCCGATCAGTTGGATTGGTCCGAGGACCCCCATGGCTGTTTACTCATGGGCCAGTTCGGACAGCCAAAGTATACACAAGGAAGATTCCACAAGACTTGGTGATCAAGACGAGGACTCCTCCCCACCGGCGTATTCGGCTAGGACTCTTGTTATCCTAGGCCTCTGGTACATTATATAAACCAGGGCCAGGCTAGTCGATAGATTAGGACATTACTCATCATACCTCTAGGGTTTAGACCACAACCTATGATCTCGAGGTAGATCAACTCTTGTAACCCCTATACTCGCTAAAGTCAACCAAGCAGCATGTAGGGTATTATCTCGTCAAGAGAGCCCGAAGCTTGGTAAAATCTCGTGTTCATGTTACCATCGATCCTAAGACACATAGCTTGGGACCCCCTACTCGAGATCTGTCGGTTTTGACACCGACATCACCCTTTCCTCTTCAAGGGAAAACCAACGTAAGCTCAAGAGGTAGCAAGAAGGATTTCTGGCACCGTTACCGGGGAGATCTACGCCAAGTCAAGCCATACCAAGTACCCATCATAAACTGAAAGTGCGTTAAGTCGATTAGAGGGGGTGAATAGGCAATTTTTACAAATTCTTCACTAAGGAATTTCAGGGTGAGGAAATTCCTAAGTCACGAACAACTAGCAGCGGAATAAGTACTCAGGTATAAGCATCACAGAGCAATAGCATAGTCATCATGATGAAATGAAAGACGGACACAAAGTACAGAAAGCGTAAACACAAAATAAGCAGGATGAAGACAATGTGACTGAAGAAAATGGATTGAGGAAATAGAGAAAGTCTTCAATCAATGTCTTCAAACAGTAGTGATCAGGTTCATCAACACATGAATGAGGAAATGAAAGGGTTGAGACAATAGAACAAGTAGGCTTGGTGAAGACAATGATTTGGTAGACTAGTTCCAACTGCTGTGACAGTTGTACGTTTGGTTGGAGCGGCTGAGTATTTAAACTCGAGGACACACAGTCCTCACCGTATTGTCCTTGAGCTAAGATCACACAGACCTCGCCCAACACTCGTGGTAAGTCTTCATAGGTGACTTCTAAACCTTCACAGACTTGGTCACTCGGTGATCCATAATTCCTCTTGGATGCTCAGACCATGACACCTAACCGTCTGGAGGATACACAGTCCTCAAAGCTAACAAGCGTCAGTTCCACACAGGAACAATCTCTTCAGTGATGCTCAATCACTTTGGGTTTGTGGGTTTGTAGGTTTGGGTTTTCCTCACTTGATAATTTTCGCTCAAAGTCCTCAGAGGATGGGATGCTCTCAGTTGACAAGTGACAGTTTCTCTCGGAGCAGCCAACCAGCTAGTCGTTGTAGGGGGTAGCTATTTATAGCCTAGGGAGCAACCCGACATGATAAGAGATAAATGCCCTTCAAGGATATGACCGTTAGGTGGTAGGATATTTTGGACAGCTGGCGCATCGCACAGCAATAGTCGGATTTGAGGTTCGAATTCCTCAGGGCTATCATGATCCTCACTATGTAGGCAATCCGCACGGGCAAATTCCGAACTCCTCAGTCAGAACAAATTCCGCAGAGACCAGAAGATCTTCGTCTCTGTCACTGAAGAAATTGACTGAACTGATATGAGATTTCCAATGGCTTCACTCAAAAGGATTGGGTAGGTTTAGGACTTTGAGATGAGCATCACTTGGAAATCAGTGTCCTTAGTATTACCTCGACCCCCTTTAATAGTATGATGTTTCCTATGACTCAAGAAGGATAAAATGAAACTACAAAAACAAAAGTCTTCACGTTTCATAATCCTCGCATGAATATCCAAGTCTTCAAGGTCACACCAATTTCATCACTTTCAAAGTCTTTAGGAGAACCAAAGTCTTCAGCTGAAGACATTCATTTTTAGGGGTCGACTTTCATTGTAAATATCAAACTCCTCTTCGACTTATAGAGGCTGTGTATACTCACAAACATATTAGTCCGTTAACCTATAAGTCTTCAATACACCAAAATCACTAAGGGGCACTAGATGCACTTACAATCTCCCCCTTTTTGGTGATTGATGACAATATAGGTTAAGTTTTCAACGGGGATAAACATATGAATAGAAAGTTCTCAATATTGAGGAATTTGATTGCAAGATATAGAAAAACTCCCCCTGAAGATGTGCATAGTGAGGAATTTTCTTTTGAAGCAATGCACATTTGAAGAGTAGAATCATGGAGATCTCCCCCTATATCTTGTAATTCATACATGTATTTAACATATCGAATGAAGAATTTGAAATGCATGATGAAATATGGTGACTGATGTAATTCAGCATGCATGCATGACATATGAAATAACATGTAGAAAAACAGAGCAAAAGTATCAGGTCACCACCGGACTTAAGTTTACAACTCAATCAACAAACACTTCAGAAGAGCAAGAGTTGCAACTTAACAAAAAAACGACCATATAGATAGAACCGCTTGAAGACTAACTCAAATTTCTCCCCCTTTGTCTTCAAAAGACCAAAAGGGACAAAAAATGAGGACTAACGCCCCTGAAGAGTTTCATCACGAAGTTGATGGAGGTGCGCCAGCATTGTTGGGGTCGGTTGTTGGAGTAGGGCCTGCCGCATTGTCGTCCAAGTCTTCATTTTCATCGGTCTCGCGCGATGAAGAATATAAGCTGGGCACCAAGGGAGGAACTTCGACTTTCTTGAATTTCTTCGCCGGAGGCTTAGACCAGCTGAAGTCCTGCTTGAAGCCCATCTGCTTGAGATCCTCATCACTGTAGAGATGAGTTAGAACAGCCCAGGTGTGATCAAAAACTTCATGGAGGTAGTAGTGGTTCTTCTTCACTGAATTATGTGTAGCAGTCATGTTGTGAAGAATCGAACCAAACTGACGCTTGACCCATTTATGGTTGCGGTCGACCTTCTGATGAAGACTGAGGAGAAGCTCACGATCAGTCATCACCCTTGGAGCTGTGGCTTGAGGACTTTGCTTTGATGCATTGGCGGTAGAATCATGAGTAGCAGAGTCATCATTGGTGGAATATGATGCAGCTTTACGAAACTGTCCATCCAATGGACGAATGCCCTCATCAACAATTGTAGTGGCCTTGCCCTTTTCATCAGCTGAGGAAAATGTCCGCTTGATGACTTCAATAGGGGGCAAGTAACTTCCATGGTTGAGTGTGTCAGCCTTGTAGTTGATTGAAGAGCTTGATCTGAGGAATCTCATAATCCAGGTAGCGTAAGGCTTCAATTCAAAGGGAGACAATGCAACGTTTGCCATAGTCTACATGAAGAAGTCATGGTAGTTTATTGGGATACCATGCATGATATTGAATAGCAGGTTCTTCATGATGCCAACGACTTCTTCATCATTTGAGTCATGGCCTTTGATTGGACTTAATGTCTTGGTCAAAATGCGATAGACAGTCCGAGGCACATATAGCAATTCCTTCACGAGGAATTTGGTCCTTGGGGCTTGACCGGGCTTCAGTGGCTTCATCAGTACTTGCATGAAGTGATCAGACAGCTCAGGTTCATGATATATACGACTGGCACCTTCAAGGGGACGACTGACAGGCAGGGCGTGAAGCAATTCAGAGGCCGGTGCTTTGAAGTGAGTGTTCTTTGTCATCCAGTCCAACACCCAAGAGTTGACATCTTCAACATTTCTAGTGACGTGCAGCGTCACATAGAACTGAAGAATGAGTTCTTCATTCCAATCACATATGTCTGTGCAAAAGTTGAGCAATCTAGTGTCATGAAGAAGACAAAGCACTGGTGTGAAGCACGGCAGTGATTCCATGTCCACATGAGGAATATGCGCATGATCAAAGATTTTGTCCTTATCAAAAAGCAGTGAAGAATAGAAGTTTTCTTGGCTGGCAGTCCAGAAACACTTCCTTCTAAGACGAGCAGAGTCACAAGGGTTGTAGTCGGTGAAGAACACATGCTCATGGAAGAAGTCATTAGCCTTGAATTTTGGCGTCTTCGAGAATGGATTCTTCGGCTTTGACTGAGGAGTATCAGCCAATTGCAGCACAATCTCAGGAATCTCAATCTCTGGAGCCGCAGGCTGAGGAATTTCAGCTTGTGCTTCAGTAGCAGCCTCGGTATCCATTTCATCAGTAGCTTTGACATCAGCACTAGTGGCTGGAATTTCTTCAGGAATGGAAGGCGCAGTGTGAATTTCATCATAGCCCATTTAAACTCCAATAGGTACTGGGGACTGAGGAATTTATTGCAGTGGCGTGAACAAAGGAGAGTTGGGGTGCTGACTTTCCCAAAAGTTATCATTCATCACAGGTGTGGTGCTCCCAATGTCCACATCTTCATCTTCTTCCATTTCTTCAACACCTGCCTATTCAGCTATGAACTGAGGCAGTGGCGATGATACCTGAGGAGTTGAAGTGAGATGGTGTCGAGGTTTGGCAAGGTTTGGCAGGCAGGGAAGCGATCACGCGATCAATAGAGGCTCGGGCGCGACGCAGAGAGCGTCAGCTGCATGCCAGCACGCTTGGGCGAACGCGGTCACCGCGTAAACTCTGACCTTAGGCCCAGCTAAGCCTAAACTTCACGTCTGGCGTGTTGTTCGTGGTAGATTTAGAGGTTACCACATTTTGGTTTGAGCTCAGACGCAGTGAACAAGATTTTTACTTCACTGCAAGTTACTGGACAGTAACTTCGAGAGCTTGCTGAGGTTAAATGGCTGGGAATTGGGAGCTGCGCTTTGGTGGCTAGCAATCATCTAGGATGGTGGTGATGCACAAGAAAATGCAGCTCCATTTGATCAGGTAAATTGCTGTAGAAACTACCATTTCTTCCCAGAACATAAAATAATTTATGTAGCAAAAATATTACAAAAAGTGGTGTGATATTTTTTCTCAGGGAGGTGCCTTGGGGTTCAGAGGATTTTTGATAATTTTCTCAGATTTTTGTGGCCAGGAAAAATTGGGGTTGCTTTGGAGCACAAGCTTCTGGTTAGGGTTTTTTGAGTGGGAAATGAATATTTTTTCATCTAATAAAAATACTCATGCCATTATTTTGAGGTAGACCAGAGAGGAAATGATGGTTTTGAGGAGGGGTGAGCCACTTGGGTGAAAGCCAAGGTGATGCCCAAGTGTTTTAAGTCCAACTGAAATGATTCAAACTCAAAATTCAAATCAATGCCCAACTGAAAACTAGAAGAGAGAAGAGGGCAAAACCAGGCTGTCACACTATGTAATCATGTGCGAGATATATAATAAAGTTAGTTTGAGCCTTTATTTAATTACTTCCATGTTGCAATAAAATAAAGAGAAATAAATGAAAAAAAATCATATGCTAATCTTATGGTAAATAATGACATCACATAAGGAAAAGTATAAGTGGTAAAATTTATTGGAGATTGACGAATATAGCATTGGTCAATGATGCAACTCATGAAAGAATTAATAAGGGAAGAGAACTGTGACGCCCGGATAATTAAGCTACAGTAATTCTCTGCTAATGATGCCACGTCACTTCGATTACTATCGCTAATCTTGTGTTAGTTCGAAACCGATTCAAATTCAAATTCAATTAAAGGCAAATAATAAAAGTTCTCAAACAATGAAACCAAAATGTTCAAGGTGGGTCAGATAAATCATGTGTAAATACGATGGAGAAACCAAACCTTGATAAAATGTTTAAGGGCTCTAAACTAATTAAAACAGTAGTGAAGACAATTAAACAAATACCTATTGGATTTTATAAAATATTAAAAATATTTTATTATGGGTTAAGAATTGATGTGACATCAGTTTGTTTATAAATACTACTTTAGGTACTAGTGGTGATTTTGATAAAACTAAAAATTAAAAGAAACTACAAATGAAACAGAAAAGAAAATAAGAAAAGGAATCAAAACAGAAACAGAACTAACACACACAAAAAAAGGAACCCCCCCTCCCTCACTGGGCCAGATGGCCCAGCTGGCCGGCCCAACTGGGCAAAGGCCCAACCGGCCACCCCATGGCCTATATGGCCTCACCCACCTAACCCTAACCCGATCCTCCCACTCACTCGATCCCCCATCGTTTCCCTCATCCCCTCACCCGCGCCGCCACACGCACGCACGCACGCTCAGTGGAGCGCGCGCCGGGCACCCGAGCCACCGCTCCCTAGAGGCCGCCACCCACAGGCGCCGAGCACCGCCACCACCAGTCTCCTCGCAGCTCCCCCCTGCCCCGATCTGGAGCGCTGGACGCCCGCTCGTCGACGCCGTCGCTGCCACCTCGCCCTCGCCGTCGATCTACCTCGTCGGACCACCCCGAGCCCGCTGCCTGTCCCTACAACATCGCTGTGAGCTCCGCCACCCCCCCTGTGCCTTCCTGAGCTCGAATACGAGCTCCTGCATGTCCTCCCCGTGCACGCCCACCGTGGCCTCCTCCCAGTGCGCGCCCACCGCGCCCTCCTCCCCGTGCGCGCCAATCGTGGCCACGCCTCGCACACGCCCTGTCCCGTGCGCGCCCACCGTGGCCGCGCCCTGCCCCGTGCACGCCCACCGTGGCCGCCTCCCCCCGCTCTGATGCGGCCTTGCCGGCCCGCGCACCCCCACAAACCCCCGCTCCGGCTCTGCCGTGCCATGGCCGCCCCCTTTCCTTTCCCGGCGGCTGCGGCCGCCCGTTGCAGTGGCCGGCGACGCCTCGCCGTTCCCCCAGTTGGCCTGGGCGGGCGCCCATTCGGGCTGGCGCCCGTCGCCTGCACGCCGAACCCGATAGGCCCTAGGGGCCTATGACAAACGGGGCCCGTGCCCCAGAACGTTTTATAAAAAAAAGGAATTAAAATAAAAATGAATTAATAAAATTAATAATTAATTAATTAGTTAATTAGTGAATTAATTAACTTAATTAATCTTGTTTAATTAACCTAATTAACTATTGATAATTAATTAAACTATAATTAGATTAGTTAAATCCTAATTAGTATAAGCAGAGTATGACATGTGGGACCCACACGTCAGGTTGACCAGTCAACTCTGTTGACTGCTGACGTCAGCATGACATCATGCTGATGTCATTATTCCATTTTCGAATTAATTTAAATAACTAATTAAATTCCAGAAATTAATAAAATCTTTAGAAAATCATAATCCGTAACTCGGATTAAATTATTTTCAACATGAAAGTTGCTCAGAACGACGAGACGATTCCGGATACGCAACCCGTTCGTCCGCCACACCCCCCTAACCTATCGAACTCGCAACTTTCCCCCTCCGGCTCCTCTGCCCGAAAACACGGAACCCCGGGAATACTTCCCGGATGCTTCCCCCCTTCACCGGTATCACCTCATACCGCGTTAGAACACGTCTAGCTCTGCCTGTTATCCTGTTATGCACTTGCTTGCTATGTATTTACTGTTTCTCCCCCCTCTTCTCTTCGGTAGACCCCGTGACGATGCTGATGCCCCAGTTCGACTACGGAGTTGACGACCCCTCTCTCTTGCCAGAGCAACCAGGCAAGCCCCCCCCCCTTGATCACCAGATATCGCCTATTCTCCTCTATACTGCTTGCATTAGAGTAGTGTAGCATCTTACTGCTTTCTGTTAATCCTATTCTGATGCATAGCCTGACATTGTTGCTACATCTGTTGATACCTTACCTACAATCCTAAATACTTAGTATAGGATGCTAGTTTATCATCATTGGCCCTACATTCTTGTCAGTCTGCCTTGCTATACTATTGGGCTGTGATCACTCGGGAGGTGATCACGGGTATATACTATACATACATACATACTATACAGATGGTGACTAAAGTCGGGTCAGCTCGATGAGTACCCGCAAGTGATTCTGATGAGGGGGCTGAAAGGACAGGTGGCTCCATCCCGGTAGAGGTGGGCCTGGGTTCCCGACGGCCCCCGACTGTTACTTTGTGGCGGAGCGACAGGGCAGGTTGAGACCACCTAGGAGACATGTGGGCCTGGCCCTGTTCGGTGTTCGCGGATACTTACACGCTTAACGAGATCTTGGTATTTGATCTGAGTCTGGCCATTTGGTCTATACAGACTAACCATCTACGCGGGAGTAGTTATGGGTATCCCGGCGTCGTGGTATCAGCCGAAGCCTTTTTGACGTCAGCGACTGAGCGGCGCGCGCCGGGTTGGACTGCGTTAACCAACTTCCTTTGTAATGGAGGTTGCTAGGTCTGCTCACCGGCCGCGTATGCAACGTGCAGGTGTGCAATGGGCGATGGGCCCAGACCCCTGCGCGCATAGGATTTAGACTGGCGTGCTGACCTCTCTGTTGTGCCTAGGTGGGGCTGCGACGTGTTGATCTTCCGAGGCCGGGCATGACCCAGGAAAGTGTGTCCGGCCAAATGGGATCGAGCGTGTTGGGTTATGTGGTGCACCCCTGCAGGGAAGTTAATCTATTCGAATAGCCGTGATCTTCGGTAACAGGACGACTTGGAGTTGTACCTTGACCTTATGACAACTAGAACTGGATACTTAATAAAACACACCCTTCCAAGTTCCACAGACAACTCGGTGATCGCTTTTCCACAGAGCGACGAGGGGAGGATCGCCGGGTAGGATTATGCTATGCGATGCTACTGGAGATGCTACTTGGAGATGCTACTTGGAGGACTTCAATCTACTCTCTTCTACATGCTGCAAGACGGAGGCTGCCAGAAGCGTAGTCTTCGATAGGACTAGCTATCCCCCTCTTATTCTGGCATTCTGCAGTTCAGTCCACTGATATGGCCTCCTTACACATATACCCATGCATATGTAGTGTAGTTCCTTGCTTGCGAGTACTTTGGATGAGTACTCACGGTTGCTTTCTCCCCCCTTTTTCCCCCTTTCCTTTCTTTCTGGTTGTCGCAACCAGATGCTGGAGTCCAGGAGCCAGACGCCACCGTCGACGACGACTCCTACTACACTGGAGGTGCCTACTACTACGTGCAGCCCGCTGACGACGACCAGGAGTAGTTAGGAGGATCCCAGGCAGGAGGCCTGCGCCTCTTTCGATCTGTATCCCAGTTTGTGCTAGCCATCTTATGGCAACTTGTTTAACTTATGTCTGTACTCAGATATTGTTGCTTCCGCTGACTCGTCTATGATCGAGCACTTGTATTCGAGCCCTCGAGGCCCCTGGCTTGTATTATGATGCTTGTATGACTTATTTATGTTTTAGAGTTGTGTTGTGATATCTTCCCGTGAGTCCCTGATCTTGATCGTACACATTTGCGTGCATGATTAGTGTACGATTGAATTGGGAGCGTCACAAGTTGGTATCAGAGCCGACTGCCTGTAGGAATCCCCTTCCAACTCCTTGGCCGATGTTGAGTCTAGACGATGAAAACTATTTTACTAACATGGCTGTGCGGCCCATGGGCTCACGTCGCCATTTGGGTGGTATTAGGATCTTTTACTCCTCGATCTGTACTCTGGGAATCTGATCTCTCTTCTATTCAGGTTAAACGATTTTTACTAACTCTGACTCTAGGTTCTCGATAATACTTTCTCCCGGAGAGCCTCTTCAGTCTAGATGATTAACTTGTGCACCGAAGGATTCCGAAGATACCTTTCGATATTCTCTCGAGACCTTGTGCCCGTTGCTTTTGCAATTCCCTACCATTGCAATATCCCTATGGATAAATACTTACACCCGTCGTTCTTACTTTATACCCAGTCGATCTTGTTATTACAAGATACCTCGAAATTCTATCTAGTGTTCCGAGAATACTTTGTGACTATTGCCTTGCAGTTCTTTGTTACATGAATACCCCTACGGATAATTTCTCGCACTTACCGAGTATCCACTCATCCCCAGTTGATTCATGTATGTCACCAATCCTCGAAATACCATTCGATCTTCCGAAAATCCTGAGCAACCTATTGCTCTTGAAATTCTTGATTGCTTGCATTATGGTTAATCCCATAAGTCTAGTAATCTTGTTGACATCCATTGTCATTGTCATTTTTAGTCCGTTGTTTCGATTTGTGGCGAATGCTCGCAATCCTCAAACAGATCCTAGAATTCATCCTTCCGGCTCGGACGTAGTTTTAATCATGAACTGGTTCTCGCCAATTAAATTGTCGTCGATTGTGCCCCTAAGTCTATTGAATTTACCCATCCTTGATCAGAGTGTCTGCTTCTGATCCTTCGCTTTGTAAATCATAATCCCTTAGCAATTGAGCTCTAAGTTATTCAGTTGTTTCTAAAATCCAATTTCTTGCATTGTTACTTCCTCTGATTGTGTGCCGATGCTCACATCAGCTCTGTTATGGACCGACAAATCCTTTAATGGATTTTATCCGACATTTTCCTTCATATTCAATAACCTTGTGAGCCTTCCCTTGGATACATAATGCCTTTGGTAAATTGTATCATCTACTTTCTCAACCTTGCTCTACTTTCGAGCTTGTGTTATTTACTCTTAAAACTTGTGGTATATGTTTCTAAGAAGCCCCTATGGGTTGAACCTATACCTTCATTAAAAACCGTATGAACCGGAAGGTTTTGACAAGTCAACCTTTCTAGTGTTTAGCAGATAATTTTCTACCATACAACTTCTTTGAGAACGAGAAGTGAATGGAAGGTTATGCATTATGGAAGTGGGAGTCGACCTTGAACTTTGTGTTCATGCCCATGGACACGATGTAGATCTTATCATTAAAGCTTCTCTTAAATTAATTATTCCCTTGGTATAAGTACATCTTATATCTGGGATCTGGCCTTTTGCAATCGTGGTTCCGACCATGATCTCTTTTAAATACCATTTCTCGTGCATGTTTAAGCACTTATCTTCTTTATAACAATACCCCAGTCCAAGCTCTACTTTGGATTGTCCTCGAGTGTTACCCCCAGGTATCTCAAGATTATCACGGAACTGCATAACTTCTTATGAGTTCTTCATCAAGTGCTACATTCTCATTGATTCCAATTTTGCACGGGCTCTGAGTTATTTAACACTCAAAGACACCGATAACTGACACGAGTCCGCATCGCGATTAAGCAACTCTCGGTAACCTTCATTACTTACGAGTTTGAATTCCATCACATCATTCCTAGCCTTTTTGGCTATATCCTTGTCGTGCCGATTTTAACCGTGCTACCTGGTCCTCTTCCCAGAGCATAATTTTCGACGCTGAGCTAAGCTTACGTTGATTTCCATGTCTTATCATTCCACCTCAGACAACAAGCTTGGTTCCGAGTTTGTGCCGTACCCATGGTTCCAATAACCTCTTGCTTCATCATTCTTTTGACTTGATGTGATCGCGGATCGATTACATCTTCAGGTAATCTCTCGACAAATGTGTCGTGATCATTATCAACTTTCTGAGCTATTCCAGAATAACAATCAAATTCATGATAAGAATTACCATCCTTGCCCCTCGATGAATTGTGTGTCATCGACTACTTCCTTGCCTTCTTTCCAACACAAACTTGTTTGTGTTGTGGCTATACCTTGAGTTCCTTGTTAACCGACTTATGTTATGTTCTACCTTGAAGTATTACCATCTTCTATGTCAAGAATGTCGTGAGAAATTCACCACCTCTTAAGAATTCTTGGTATGGTGATACTTCTCACCCTCACCATTCTTTCTTGGTCCTCGTGTTCATTCCAACCGGTGTACCAACAAGTGAACGGTGCTGTTTGAATTCTGCCCTTCTAGCAACCCTATTGCTTTGAAGTTAATGGTCGGTCGTTCGTTCTTGGACTATTGATTATTGAATCACCATTCTGACATTGGTCGTGCAAACCCGACCCATATTTCGGGCGCACCTTTCAACCAATGTTTAATTGTGTATGTTTTCCTCGAGCATACCTCATTATATCATTTGATATGACAAATGTTATCCCCATGTTCACATAATTGTGGAAATCCATATTGTTGGAAATCTCGATGAAGTGTCGCTGAGACCGTCAGCCACCTTCTTATCCCCTCCTTGGTTTAATGATGAACTATTGTTTTAGGAACCCGCTCCCATAGTTCATTTCCCGAGAATCTTGCAATGTCATTTCGTTGAGTTGTGTAGACCCTTTTCTTCTCGGACATCCTGAGTCTGAGGTATCATGACACCAATCGGATCTGAATCTCGGTCAGATATGATGGTTGAGACATTTTCCTAGATTCGTATCATTGGTCTTTATATGACTCAGTAAGATGATGTCATGCCTAACACACCTGGCCGAAGGCCCTATTGTTATAGTTCCCTTTCCTCAAGGTTATCCTTTCTTCCATGAGGAAATGGTAAGACTTATTCTACAAGTGGTTCCTGATAAATCCTTTGTGTATCCAAGGTCCGACCCTTGCTTGAAGACCCTGTCAATGCTATCTCGAAGCTTGTCTATGGTACTCCGATTTTCAACAAGAACATTTGAAGCCCAATGCTAAATGTTTCTTGGTCAGTTATCCAAACACCGCTGTCAAGAAATTTCTCTCCCCTTACCTAAAGAGTTTTCTACATTATATCCTATCATGGATATCATGCTCTGCTTGTCCTTGGGAACGATATACCCTTGAAATATGTGTTTTAACACATTTTCCTTTCCATTGTTCTGTTTAATCTGATAACCATATTTTCCATTCCATTGGTTGGTTTAACGTTGCTTGTGATCTATATGATCTAAGCAGTAATATTCTCCTGCTTATGTAAACACCTCGGTGTACAATTCTATCAGCAAGACCCTGTTACTATTGTTGTTGACATTCCGGTAGCAACCGATGGACGAGAACTTTGCCTATTGGTCTTCCTCGTTCGACGAGCAGGAAAATGGTTCTCTTCGTCCCTCGCCCTTGGTACCGACGTTGTTGCCGACATAACTGACATGCTACTCTCTGACATGCCTTGCTATCATGACCCTGCAAGATGTCACTTCTCCTATTAAAAAAACCCACATGGTGGGCCCATAACCCACAGTTCCACAGGATCGAAACCTGACTGTCCTGTACACCCCCTATTCCCAAAGTTATTCCTCGCGCGTGGCCTCGTATGTAATTCACGGGCCACCGTCCTAGTGATCTATTCTGGTATCAGACGCAATACTTACTCTCGCTACTCTGAACCCTTTCTCACTCTGGTTCAGACTTCGAGCAACTATCTATCCGCTTGGAACCTCTTATTGTACCTTCGCACCTTACTCTCGATGCATTTCATATATTCAACTTGAGAGATAATCTTATACTCATTCATGGGTTAACCCCAGATTGTTTCCCTCAAAAGCATTATGTCGTAGTGAGCTGCCCCTTCTCCTTTCGTAAGTACGATGGAGTTCCCGAAGAAATGATGACAAGTTTATCATGATGCATTGGAATAAAGAATTGTAGACATCAACGAAAGGGATTAACTTCTTCGAGAAGATCCGTTAGAATATCGTAACCAGGACTTTCCCCCCTTACTCCCCTCTTAAATCTCGGGACGAGATTTCTTGTAGTGGAGGAGAATTGTGACGCCCGGATAATTAAGCTACAGTAATTCTCTGCTAATGATGCCACGTCACTTCGATTACTATCACTAATCTCGTGTTAGTTTGAAACCGATTCAAATTCAAATTCAATTAAAGGCAAATAATAAAAGTTCTCAAACAATGAAACCAAAATGTTCAAGGTGGGTCAGATAAATCATGTGTAAACACGATGGAGAAACCAAACCTTGATAAAATGTTTAAGGGCTCTAAACTAATTAAAATAGTAGTGAAGACAATTAAACAAATACCTATTGGATTTTATAAAATATTAAAAATATTTTATTATGGGTTAAGAATTGATGTGACAGCAGATTGTTTATAAATACTACTTTAGGTACTAGTGGTGATTTTTGATAAAACTAAAAATTAAAAGAAACTACAAATGAAACAGAAAAGAAAATAAGAAAAGGAATCAAAACAGAAACAGAACTAACACACACAAAAAAAAGAAACCCCCCCTCCCTCACCGGGCCAGATGGCCCAGCTGGCCGGCCCAACTGGGCAAAGGCCCAACCGGCCACCCCATGGCCTATGTGGCCTCACCCACCTAACCCTAACCCGATCCACTCACTCACTTGATCCCCCATCGTTTCCCTCGTCCCCTCACCCGCGCCGCCACACGCACGCAAGCACGCTCAGTGGAGCGCGCGCCGGGCACCCGAGCCACCGCTCCCTAGAGGCTGCCGCCCACAGGCGCCGAGCACCGCCACCACCAATCTCCTCGCAGCTCCCCCTGCCCCGATCTGGAGCGCTGGACGCCCGCTCGTCGACGCCGTCGCTGCCACCTTGCCCTCGCCGTCGATCTACCTCGTCGGACCACCCCGAGCCCGCTGCCTATCCCTACAACATCGCTGTGAGCTCCACCACCCCCCTGTGCCTTCTTGAGCTCGGATACGAGCTCCTGCATGTTCTCCCCGTGCGTGCCCACCGTGGCCTCCTCCCAGTGCGCGCCCACCGCGGCCTCCTCCCCGTGCGCGCCCACCGTGGCCGCGCCTCACACACGCCCTGTCCCGTGCGTGCCCACCGTGGCCGCGCCCCGCCCCGTGCGCGCCCACCGTGGCCGCCTCCCCCCGCTCTGCTGCGGCCTCGCCGGCCCGCGCCCCCCCACAAACCCCCGCTCCGGCTCTGCCGCGCCATGGCCGCCCCCTTTCCTTTCCCGGCGGCTGCGGCCGCCCGTTGCAGTGGCCGGCGACGCCTCGCCGTTCCCCCAGTTGGCCTGGGCGGGCGCCCATTCGGGCTGGCGCCCGTCGCCTGCACGCCCGAACCCGACAGGCCCCTAGGGGCCTATGACAAACGGGGCCCGTGCCCTAGAATGTTTTACAAAAAAGGAATTAAAATAAAAATGAATTAATAAAATTAATAATTAATTAATTAGTTAATTGGTGAATTAATTAACTTAATTAATCTTGTTTAATTAACCTAATTAACTATTGCTAATTAATTAAACTATAATTAGATTAGTTAAATCCTAATTAGTATAAGCAAAGTATGACATGTGGGACCCACACGTCAGGTTGACCAGTCAACACTGTTGACTGCTGACGTCAGCATGACATCATGCTGATGTCATTATTCCATTTTCGAATTAATTTAAATAACTAATTAAAATCATAACTTTTAATCCGTAACTCGGATTAAATTATTTTCAACATGAAAGTTGCTCAGAACGACGAGACGATTCCGGATACGCAACCCGTTCGTCCGCCACACCCCCCTAACCTATCGAACTCGCAACTTTCCCCCTCCGGCTCCTCTGCCTGAAAACACGGAACCCTGGGAATACTTCCCGGATGCTTCCCCCCTTCACCGGTATCACCTCATACCGCGTTAGAACACGTCTAGCTCTGCCTGTTATCCTGTTATGCACTTGCTTGTTATGTATTTACTATTTCTCCCCCTCTTCTCTTTGGTAGACCCCGTGACGATGCTGATGCCCCAGTTCGACTATGGAGTTGACGACCCCTCTCTCTTGCCAGAGCAACCAGGCAAGCCCCCCCCCTTGATCACCAGATATCGCCTATTCTCCTCTATATTGCTTGCATTAGAGTAGTGTAGCATGTTACTGCTTTCCGTTAATCCTATTCTGATGCATAGCCTGACATTGTTGCTACATCTGTTGATACCTTACCTGCAATCCTAAATACTTAGTATAGGATGCTAGTTTATCATCATTGGCCCTACATTCTTGTCAGTCTGCCTTGCTATACTATTGGGCTGTGATCACTCGGGAGGTGATCACGGGTATATACTATACATACATACTATACAAATGGTGACTAAAGTTGGGTCAGCTCGATGAGTACCCGCAAGTGATTC
The DNA here is from genome assembly GCF_018294505.1 of Triticum aestivum. Taxonomy (NCBI): domain Eukaryota; kingdom Viridiplantae; phylum Streptophyta; class Magnoliopsida; order Poales; family Poaceae; genus Triticum; species Triticum aestivum. The sequence goes on along the minus strand of NC_057810.1, from coordinate 701,740,137 downwards.
TGATGAGGGGGCTGAAAGGACAGGTGGCTCCATCCCGGTAGAGGTGGGCCTGGGTTCCCGACGGCCCCCGACTGTTACTTTGTGGCGGAGCGACAGGGCAGGTTGAGACCACCTAGGAGACATGTGGGCCTGGCCCTGTTCGGCGTTCGCGGATACTTAACACGCTTAACGAGATCTTGGTATTTGATCTGAGTCTAGCCATTTGGTCTATACACACTAACCATCTACGCGGGAGTAGTTATGGGTATCCCGGCGTCGTGGTATCAGCCGAAGCCTTTTTGACGTCAGCGACTGAGCGGCGCGCGCCGGGTTGGACTGCGTTAACGCAACTTCCTTTGTAATGGAGGTTGCTAGGTCTGCTCACCGGCCGCGTACGCAACATGCAGGTGTGCAATGGGCGATGGGCCCAGACCCCTGCGCGCATAGGATTTAGACCGGCGTGCTGACCTCTCTGTTGTGCCTAGGTGGGTCTGCGACGTGTTGATCTTCCGAGGCCGGGCATGACCCAGGAAAGTGTGTCCGGCCAAATGGGATTGAGCGTGTTGGGTTATGTGGTGCACCCCTGCAGGGAAGTTAATTTATTCGAATAGCCGTGATCTTCGGTAACAGGACGACTTGGAGTTGTACCTTGACCTTATGACAACTAGAACCGGATACTTAATAAAACACACCCTTCCAAGTTCCACAGACAACTCGGTGATCGCTTTTCCACAGGGCGATGAGGGGAGGATCGCCGGGTAGGATTATGCTATGTGATGCTACTGGAGATGCTACTTGGAGATGCTACTTGGAGGACTTCAATCTACTCTCTTCTACATGCTGCAAGACGGAGGCTGCCAGAAGCGTAGTCTTCGATAGGACTAGCTATCCCCCTCTTATTCTGGCATTCTGCAGTTCAGTCCACTGATATGGCCTCCTTACACATATACCCATGCATATGTAGTGTAGTTCCTTGCTTGCAAGTACTTTGGATGAGTACTCACGGTTGCTTTCTCCCCCCCCCCTTTTTCCCCCTTTCCTTTCTTTCTGGTTGTCGCAACCAGACGCCACCGTCGACGATGACTCCTACTACACTGGAGGTGCCTACTACTACGTGCAGCCCGCTGACGACGACCAGGAGTAGTTAGGAGGATCCCAGGTAGGAGGCATGCGCCTCTTTCGATCTGTATCCCAGTTTGTGCTAGCCTTCTTAAGGCAAACTTGTTTAACTTATGTCTGTACTCAGATGTTGTTGCTTCCGCTGACTCGTCTATGATCGAGCCCTTGTATTCGAGCCCTCGAGGCCCCTGGCTTGTATTATGATGCTTGTATGACTTATTTATGTTTTAGAGTTGTGTTGTGATATCTTCCCGTGAGTCCCTGATCTTGATCGTACACATTTGCACGCATGATTAGTGTACGATTAAATCGGGGGCGTCACAAGAATATTCACATGCAAATATACTATCTTGGACATCTTTTATGATTGTGAGCCCCCATTAAATATTATATGTCAAAGTTGTTGACGTTGGACAAGGAAGACAATGTAATGATTTATGCATGTTCATATTCACATAGAAGTTATATTGTTATAGAACCTTCAACATGTGGTTCTTGCTCAATATCTTTGCTAGCCAAAAAACTCTGCACTAAGTAGAGATACTAGTTGTGCATGCAAAAACCTTAAACCTAAATTCATGCCTAGAGAGTCCATCATACCTACCTATGGATTGAGTAAGACCCTTCAAGTACGTTGTCATCGGTGTAATAAGGCAATACAAATTGCTTATAAATGTGTTGGATCAATTAGTGTAAGAGAAAATTGAGCGTTGTACGAACTTGTGATGAAGTAATAAAAGCGACAAACTGCATAGTAATGGTTGCTATCATAAGGGGCAATATAATGTGACGTTCTTTCGCATTAAGGGATTTGGCATACAAACAAAAAGCGCATGGCAACCTCAGCTTCCTTCTGCGAAGGGCCTATCTTTTAGTTTTATTTATTTAATTTTATGCAAGAGTCAAAGTATTCTTCCCTATTCCTTTTTATTTTCTCTTTTGGCAAGTAACATGTGGTGAGGAAAGATCTAAACACATATATCCATTTGGATATGAGTGAGCATGAGTTATTACTGTTGACATCACCCTTGAGGTGAATATGTTGGGAGGCGAAACTATAAGCCGCTATATTTTTGTGTGTCCGGTTGAAACTTTTCGCTCATGGGTACGCTTTTAGTGTTAGCAATCATAGAATATTATATGATGTTTGAGTATGTGGACTTGCCAAAAGGCTCTGATACGTGACCCTTCCTAAAAATATGATGAATTGTAGTTGCAAAGTTGACTGAAAACATAGTTTGTTGCTTTTCAATAGAGTTTATGCTTTATACTTCAATGTTGTGATGAATTGTTACTTGTTCATGAGAAGTTATATGACAAAACTTGTATGATAAAGTTTTATGTTAAAAGTTCTTTGCTGTTATAATAATAATTATGATGCTTCTATGTCCGTATTCTATTTTTATCGACACCTCTCTCTCTCTAAGCATGTGGACATGTTTTTCGATATCAGTTCTTCATTTGAGGACAAAAAAGATCTAAGCCTGGGGGAGTTGATACAAGTCCATTTTGCATCATGATTTACAACTATTATTTATAATGTTTTTATGCATAATAATGCTTTTAGGTGTAATTCCATTGCCTTTTCTCTCATATGTCGGCAGCTGGAATTCTGGACCTGAAAAAGCTATGTCGGAGTTACCTATTATGCACATCTCCAAATAAGCTGAAAATTAATGGATAATTGTTTTGTAATATATGAAAAATAATGGAGCAAAAAATTACCGGAGGGGCCACCCTGGTGATCACAAGACACTAGGGCGCGCTTGGCCCCCCAGGCGCACTCTGGTGGGTTGTGCCCTCCTCAGCCTACCTCCGGTGCCCATCTTATGGTATATAGGTTATTTTGAGATAGAAAAATCAAGGGGGGCCTTTCTGGACGAAGCACCAGTCTCAAGGAAGAACTTGAGAAAGAGCACTTTTGCGATTCCGCCAGGGGAACTTCCCTCCGGGGGGGGGGGGGACCATTGTCATCGTCATCACCAACAACCCTCTCATCTTTGGGAGGGCAATATCCATCATCTTCTTCAATAGAACCATCTCCTCTCAAACCCTAGTTCATCTCTTGTGTTCAGTCTTTGTACCGGAACCATAGATTTGTACTTGTGGGTGACTAGTAGTGTTGATTACATCTAATAGTTGATTACTATATGGTTTATTTGGTGGAAGATTATATATTCAGATCCATTATGCTATTTAATACCCATCTGATATTGAGCACGATTATCATTTGTGAGTATTTACTTTTATTCCTGAGGTCAAGGGAGATGTCATGTTGCAAGTAATCATGTGAACTTGATATGTGTTAGATATTTTGATGATATGTATGTTGTGATTCCCTCAGTGGTGTCATGTGAACATCGACTACATGTCACTTCACCATATTTGGGCCTAAGGGAATGCATTGTGGAGTAGTTATTAGATGATGGGTTGCTAGAGTGACAGAAGCTTAAACCCTAGTTTATGTGTTTCTTCGTAAGGGAACAATTTGGATGCATATGTTTCATGCTATGATTAGATTTTATCTGAATATTTTTCTTGTAGTTGCGGATGCTTGAGAGGGGGTTAATCATAAGTAGGAGGCTTGTTCAAGTAAGAACATCACCTAAGCACCGGTCCACCCAAATATTAAATTATCAAAGTAGCGAACACGAACCAAACCAACATGATGAAAGTGACCAATTGTATACACTATACGTCATACATGATACATTAAACTCGGATCGGCTCGGAGAGTACCCGCGAGTGATACACTGTGGCGGAATGACATGCTAAGTAGAGACCACCTAGGAGAGAGGTGGGCATGGGCCCTGGTCAGTGTCTGCGGTTATTTCATAGTAACATGCTTAATGATTTCGGTGTATTTGATACTGCCACTAGCATATACGCACTAACCGCTATGCTGCATAACGGTTTCTGGGGCCCTCTGCATCGTACGTTCTTCCCAAAAGCTCTGTAAGATGTCACAGTTGAGCGGCACGTGCCCGGGTGCGAAGCATGCATGGATGCAAGGTGGGCTTGGTCCCGGCCATCCTCGCAATGCGTAGGAGTGCTTAGGGCAATCGGCCCATGAACCCTTCGTGTTTAGGATGTAGACCGGCGTGCTGACCTCTCTGTAGAGTCTAGGTAGGACTACGGCGTGTCGATTATCCGAGGCCGGGCATTACCCACACAAGTGTGTCTGGCCAGAGGTAATCGAGCATATCAGGTTATGTGGTGCACTCCTGCAGAGGAAGTTAAACTATATGAATAGCCATGTCCACGAAAATAATATGACTTGGAGTTGTATCCCGAACTTCTACAACTAAAACCGTATACTTGGTAAAACACACCCCTGATAACAAACAGATAAACTCGGAGATATCTTTCTCACAACATGACGAGGAGAGGATCTCTGGGTAGGATTATAGCTATATATATGCACAAGATGATACCATATACACTCCTCTCTTCTATTACTGAAAGATGTAGTCTTCGATAGGATGAGCTTCTCCCACTTATTCTGTTATTTTGTAGTTTAGTACATAGAAATGACCCCACTCCTTTGATACCGATGCATATCTAGTATAGATTTGATGTAAGTCTTGGGAGTGCTTTGGATGAGTACTCACCATTGCTTTGCTACCCTTTTCATTTGACTCGGTTGCTGCAATAGATGGTAACACCAAGGATGCAGGTTACCCCGATGGTGTGTACTATGTGGAGACCGACGACCAGGAGTAGTCTGGTGGTCCCATGCAGGAGGCCTTGCCTTTCGATCTAGTGTCGTTGTTTTGCTTAGCCTTCTTAAGGCAGAACTTTAATTACTATGTCTGTATCAAATATTTGCTTCCATGACTGATGTATTATGGGTCCTCGTGGGCCTGGCTTGTAATATAAAGATTTTTGTTTATATTTGTGTTGTAGAGTTGTCCTATTTATCCCATTGATTCATCACGTGTGCGAATACACGGTCATCCATTGATCCTTAGAATTTATCATTTCGGCTCAGACATCATTCCAGATATGAGCTAGTTCTTGACCAATCAAGTTTTGATTGGTTATATGCCTCTAAATCTATTCAACTTAATCATCCTTAATTAGAGCATCTGCGTCTGGTCCCCCGATTCAGAAATCGCAATCCCTTTGTATTTTATACTTCAAACTATTCAGATGTTTCTAAAATCTGATGCATTTGCATTCGTTCCTCTTCTAGTTGAGTATGGATACTCACATCAGATCCTTTGTGGGCCGCCAGATCCTTTGGTGGATTATTATTCGACCGTTCATGCATATTCTAAACACTTGAGTTCTTCCCTTGATACAAATTACCTTTGACGAGTCACATCGTCTACTTTGACTTCGGTACTCCGCTTTCTAAGTTGAATCCCTTGCTTCAGTTGTTTGTTGAATTGTTTCTGTGAACCCAAAATTTTCATAGGTCATACTCTTCTGGTATTTCGCCAGGTAAATTTTCAGACTCAAAACTTTTTTAGCAGACCAATGAATGAGAATTTGTGCATTGGAGAAGTGGGAGGCGACCTTGAACCTTTGTGTTCATGCCCATGGACACGATGTAGATCTTATCAAGGAAGATTCTCGTAAAAATAACCGCCCCCTCGGTATAAATTCATGTTGTATCTGTGATTTGGTCGTTTGCAATCATGGTTCCAACAATGTTGTTCTCCATTGATTCCATTTTCCAGACAAGTTAAAGCACTTTTCTTCCGCATGTCAATACACCAGTCCAACCTCTGTTCTGATCTAACTTCGAGTATTACCCTCTGGTATCTCGAGAATATCACGAAACTTCATTACTTCCTATGAGTTCTTCATCAAGTATTACTCTCACGATTTCAGTTTTCTCCCAAATTCTGCGTTGGTTGCCGCTTGAGGACACCGATAAGTGAAACGAGTCCACAATGCGGTTCAATGACTCTTAATAATCTTTGTTGCTACGATTTTCTACTCAATCATGTCATTTCCCAGCCGATTGGCTACACCATCGTCCTCATGCAAAAGCTTGACCTTGCTACCTAGTTCTTCATCCCCAGAACACAATTCCCACATTGTGTTAAGCTTACGTCGAGCTTTCCACATCATATTGTTTGTCTTGAAAGACAACTCTGATTCTGAGATTGCATCTTATCTATGGTTACAATAGCCTTTCGCTTCACCACCCCTTTTGCTTGATGCCATCGCTGATCGATTACATCTTCATGAAACCTCTCGACAAAATGAGGTGTGATCATCATCAACATTTTGACTTCTTCCAAGATCTGAATGGAATTCATGATGAGAAATGTTATCCTTGTCCCTCGAATATTGTGTTGTCATCGACAACATCCATGTCTTTCCATCCAACACATACTTGGTCGTGTTTTTGTTATACCTTGAGTTCCTTGCTATTTCTAAAATTGTTCCTTGTGTATTTCTTGTGATCTTCAAACCCAACCATTACTTGAAACATCATATTATTGCTACCCCGAAGCATGACTGTGGTAATCCGAATATCAACAAGAACATTGGAAGCACAATGCTAAATTTTTCTTGATCAATTATCCAAACTCCGTAAACTGGTAAAACGGCATTAGTTTCCTTGCCCTTCATCTGAATGGTTATGTACTTGATGTCCTGACAGGTATATCAATGTTCTGTTTGTCCTTGGGAAAGATATACTTCTAATACTTGGCACTGACATACTACCCCCACTGTAACAGCTCCATCAACTACGGCCAAAGGTAACTCGTGGTAAAACATTTGCCGAGTGCCTTGTGGGCCGAGTGTTTTTATTATGCGTGCGAAGTACCTTGAGTGTGCCGAGTGAATTATTTAAGGTGCTCGGCGTATTGGGTTGTATGCCGAGTCCCGTATATATATATGAAGTGTTTTCTAGGGGTATTTGGCATACTGAGCTGTATGACGAGCACCCCGTGAAATAACACTCGACATGGGCATGTGCAGCTTTTATTACGCTCGACATATGTAGTTTTTCCTGCAGTGCATAGAGCAAATTCCTCCCAAGAAACTCCGGATGGGTTACAATACTCCCACCTGCACTCCACACTTAAAATCTATGAAGCCCCCTAGATTTGGAGCCTCCTGGTGCAATAAGGGCCTGTAATGATATGTGTCCTTGTTTGTGGTTCATGCTGGTTTTTATTTAATTTTTCTTTTCTTTATTTCATTGTTTATCTTTTCACATTTAACTCATGAATACTTATTGACAACTGTGAACATTTAAAAATTCTGAACATATTTACAAATCATTAAACATTTTTAAATCAATCAACATATTTTTAACTCTTGTATATTTTCAATGTTTCGGAACATTTTATAAAGTTTGCAAACTTTTTTAAATAGTTTTGTAAATAATTTCTGAAATCCATGAATATTTTAGAAATTCCCAAATGTTTTTCAAAAAATCATGGGTTTTTTAGTGTGTGACATTTTTAAAAAATCAAAGATTTTTCTAAAATCTGTAAACATGTTTTGATTTAACTAAAGATTTCATATAAAAAATATCCAGATTTTTATAAGATAAAAGTAGAGTGGGCGAAAAAAATGCTAAGCAGGCAAGTGGAGCGCGCAGGGAGCCGAGATGAGCGAGCGAGAGATTTGTGGGCCAACTCATGTGAACGTATAGCAACAATTTCATGGTTTCAACATGAATATGAGCTCTCAAGGAAGTCATGCCCCGACCAGCGGCTCACACCAAAGCCGAAATGTGTAAGGACTAAGGACACTACAACCCTGCACCGAATAACTCCAATCTCCTCTCAGAACAAATGTCGTCTCTAGTAGCACACCAGATATACTACAAATGAAAAAAAAACACCATAACATATTTAAAACCCTGTCGGCGCAAATAAAATCAAAACGAAACAACGGATTGCAATAACCTCTAATTATCAAGGACGCGGTGAAAGCAATGTTTTTTTTACGGTTGGTGAAAGCAGCGGTAGCAGCTATTAAATAGCTTATGCCTCATGCATGAGGCAAGCCTGCATGCGTGAATTTACACCACATCGACAAAGCGGGCAGAGTCCAGCGCCATCACTTGTTGCCCCGGCGCCGCCGGGACGGCTTTGACCATCTCGGTCACCGGGCGAACCACAGCGCCAGAGCTCTTTTCGATCATGCCAACGTTGATCACCACCACCTGCTCCTCCGCCGGCATCTTCAACCCCTCTTTCCCCTCCTTCAGATCGCTCACCACCGGCGTCGCGTTCATGTAGAACATGTAGACGACCATTTGGATCATCCCGAAGGTGAAGCCAAGGATGTTTGGGAGCTGCAAACAAAAAGTTAATTGCCACTCGTCATTGCTCATGCTTGCGAATAGAATGCGTATCGATCGGCAAATTAATAGAAGGGCTGGATGATGTTTAAATTACCGCCACGTATTTGTCCTTGATGAGCAGGCCGTAGAGGAACCAGTCAACGGCGCTGAGGGTGAGCGTGAGGGAGAGGGAGAAGGGCATGTACTCCACACTCTTGGTCTTGATGACTCGTCCCTGGGGAAAGGAACACATCAAGTTAGTTGACACACGTACAAGAGGTCCCGCCATGCATGAGCTCGAGTAGGAGGTTTGTGGGTCAAAAAGGGCTCACAATGATGCTGAGTGGGGCAACGAAGACGCAGACGGAGAAGCCGACGCAGATCCAGCCGAGCGAGACGACGCGTGTCTCGCCGTGGAAGGCGAAGAGGGTGAGGAGGAAGATGAGCCCGAAGCCGGCGATGTTGAGGAGAACGACGATCTTGGCTGTGAAAATCTTGGCCTTCCTGGGGGCGTAGACGAGGTACATGACGATGTAGACGGTCTCAATGACGCAGCCGGCAGCGTTGATGCTGATAAGGAGGCCCTCACCGGTCTTGACCAGTGCGTAGAATATCCACAGCATCGCGCTGAACAGGGCCACGACGTAGGGCACCGACTGGAACCCCTCCGTGGATTTGCTCTTGAAGATCCGGTAGAATGTTGGTCTAACATTTTGTTTTTTTGAATACATTGGTTAGTTATTATGGGGGAACATATTGATTAACATGATCAAATGAAACAAAAACCAATATGGACAGTTGCTTACATCGGGGCCAGGAGGCTCGAGAAAGAGATCACGTTGCCTGCAAAGTTTAGCAAAGTTAGCGATGAGCTGTGATAATTGTATGACACATTTACATCTTTCTTTTATGCGCTTTATCCTTTTCGAAAAAACATAAGCAATTTGCTTTGTTGTTGTTTCTTTTTGGGTTTTTTGGCGCACCGAGCTACATGTCACTAGAGCTAGTACCAGACTACACATCAATTAATCAATCAGTGGCAAAGATAAGACATATAGATAGACGCTGCAAAAGGGTGATCTCAAACGACACAAAGTAGTCTACTAGTACTGCACTAATAAATAGTAGCTGTAACCAAGGTTTTGGTTACCGGTCGAAATTTCGAGATTTCCCATGGTTACCGCGTATTTCCGTGCCCCTCGGTAAATCCACGTACCAAGCAAAAAATACCAGTTTTTTTAATTTTTTTAATTTAAACACTCGATTTGTAGTAAAGTTCGTAGGATCTAACTAATGCCATGAGAGTTGGTTCTGGCGTGTTGGTAGTAACCTAGTTCCTGTTTTGAGAGGTTTATGGTTCAAATATTCATTCATTAACTTATTTGAATTCAAAAATCAACTATAAAATTCGTTCGAAATATCCTCGGTATTTATCGATATTTCTTGGTAATCGTGGTAACCGCGTTTACCAGTCCCCCTCGGTAAAAATGCCTCATTCGGTTACCAAAACCTTGGCTGTAACTAAGAAACTATGATAATACAAGGGGTGATTGTTCGACATCTGTTGTTCGCGGTGAGAATAATATACCTAGTAGGCCGAAGGCGAATGCCCAAGGGTGCTCCATGGATAGGCCACCCATTGTGATACAAAGATGTATAACAGTGAGGTGGATGCGAACTTGGTATAACAGTGGGGCGAGAGATTGTTTTTGCTCGTCTCGCTCTCTCTAACCCTAAACTCCTGGTGGAGAGAAGGGAGAGGTCTGGAGAGGAGAGCTCTCTAAGTTGGTTGAAACTCTTAGCCTGAGTTGTAAGGTTGGTAATGGGGTGCTTTATATAGGCAGGAAGACATGACTGCCTTGGCGTATGCAAGCTGTCCAATCACACATATGCCACATAAAATTAATGATTGGCTTTCTAGAAAAAAAAGGTTTCCAGCGCCGCCAGAGAAGTGCGAACCAAATGATACCTTTCAACTCGGAGGACTCTTCAGACCCTTAGTTCATCGAATTTTCCAAATGAGATGTCTTACAGGAATAGATAATAAAGTTTAGAAAAAAGTCCATTTTACTACCCTGAATAAAGTGGGTGGTTCACTTTACCCCCTAATCTATTTTTCCGCTTCTTTTACCCCCCAAACAAACCCAAACCGGACAAAACACCCCCCCCCCGGCTGGTTTTTCTCCACCAGCTGCTGATGTGGCACTAGTCAATGGCGGTTTTGACCTGGGTGGGGCCCCCTTGTCAGGTTTCTCTCTCTCTCTCTCTCTCTCTCTCTCTCTCTCTCACACCAACCGAAGGGACAGGCAGAGCGCCTAAAGCGAGCGGAGGCTGTAGGCGTCGCCACGCCTATGGCGACAGGGAAGTGGCCGGGCGCGGCGCGGCCATGCGCGGGCAAGCACGCAGACGAGCGCGCGTGGAGGCACGGCCGAGCGCAGCGGCCACGGGGATGCGGTAGGGGCGGCGAGGGGCTGCGGGGCAGGACGGACGGCGGGCGATCTGAGCGGCGCGGCGAGGAGTGGGCAGCCGCGGGGGTTCGGGCACGGCCCGGCGTCGGCGTGGGAGGGGAAGGGGCGGCTGGGCACCGACCGATGTGGGCAGGCGGCTGCGGTCAGCGACGTCGCGGGCTAGGCGAGCGCGCAGACGGGGCGCAACGGCGCGGCAGCA